>NW_020838052.1:1521009-1561685 GCF_003676395.1 Aethalodelphis obliquidens | reverse complement strand
ATGTGGTCACAAAGCATAGATCTGATCTCCCTGTGCTATGTGGCTGCTTCCCACTTGCTATCTACTTTACATTTGGTAGTGTATATATTTAAATGCCACTCTCTCACTTCATCCCTGCTTACCCTTCCCCCTCCCTGTGTCCTCAAGTCCATTTTCTATGTCTGTGTCTTTATTCCTATCCTGCCCCTAGGTTCTTCAGAACCATTTTTTTTTAGATTCCATATATATATGTTAGCATACAGTATTTGTTTTTCTCTTCCTTACTTCACTCTGTATGACAGTCTCTAGATCCCTCCACCTCTCAACAAATTGTACTGTTGTACTTGTACTGTTCCTGGGAGTCTCTTGAATTATGGTTTTCTCTGGGTATATGCCCAGTAGTGGGATTTCTGGGTCATATGGTAATTCTATTTTTAGTTTTCTAGGGAACTTCCATAATGTTCTCAACAGTGGCTGTATCAATTTACTTTCCCACCAACTGTGTAGGAGGGTTCCCTTTTTTCCACACCCTTTCCAACATTTATTGTTTGTAGAATTTTTAATGATGGCCATTCTGACCAGTGTGAGGTAATACCTCATTGTAGTTTTGGTTTGTATTTCTCTAATAATTAGTGATGTTGAGCATCTTTTCATGTGCTTTTTGGCCATTTTTATGTCTTCTTTGGAGAAATGTCTATTTAGGTCTTCTGCCCATTTTTTGATTGGCTTGCTTGTTTTTTTCATGTTGAGCTGCTGCATGAGCTGTTTGTATGTTTTGGAGATTCATCCCTTGGCAGTTGCTTCGTTTGAAAATATTTTTTCCCATTCTGAGGGTCGTCTTTTCATCTTGTTTATGGTTTCCTTTGGTGTGCAAAATTTTTAAGCTTAATTAGGTCAAAAAAGTTTAATTGGGTCAAAAAAGGTTTTGCTGCAACTTATGTCAGAGAGTGTTCTGCCTGGGTTTTTCTCTAAGAGTTTCATAGTGTCTGGCCTTACATTTAGGTCTTGAATCCATTTTGAGTTTAGTTTTTGTGTATCGTATTACAGAATGTTCTAATTTCTTTCTTTTACATGTAGCTATCCAGTTTTCCCAGCACCACTTATTGAAGAGGCTATCTCTTCTCCCCTGTATATTTTTGTTTCCTTTGTCATAGATTAGGTGACCATAGGTGTATGGGTTTATCTCTGGGATTTCTACCCTGTTTCACTGATCTATATTTCTGTTTTTGTGCCAGTACCATACTGTCTTGATTACTGTAGCTTTGTCGTATAGTCTGAAGTCAGAGAGTCTGATTCCTCCAGCTCCGTTTTTCTTTCTCAAGATTTCTTTTGTTGTTCGGGTCTTTTGTGTTTCCATACAAATTATGATTTTTTTTTTTATTCTTGTTCTGTGAAAAATGCCATTGGTAGTTTGATAGGGATTGCATTGAATCTGTATATTGCTTTGGGTAGTAATAATTATTTTCACAATATTGATTCTTCTAATCCAACAGCATGTTGTATCTCTCAGTCTGTTTGTGTCACCTTTGATTTCTTTCATCAGTATCTTATAGTTTTGTGAGTACAGGTTCTTTGCCCCTTTAGGTAGGTTTATTCCTAGGTATTTTATTCTTTTTGTTACAATGGTAAATGGGATTGTTTCCTTAATTTTTTCTGATTTTTCATTGTTAGTGTATAGGAATGCAAGAGATTACTGTGTATTAGCTTTGTATGCTACAACTTTACTAAATTCATTGATAAGCTCTAGTAGTTTTCTGGTGGCATCTTTAAGGTTTCTATGTATAGTATCATGTCATCTGCAAACAGTGACAGGTTTACTTCTTTTCCAATTTGGATTCCTTTTATTTCTTTCTCTTCTCTGATTGCTGTGGCTAGGACTTCCAAAATTATGTTGAATAATAGTGGCAAGAGTGCACATCCTTGTCTTCTTTATGATCTTAGAGGAAATACTGTCAGTTTTTCACCATTGAGAATAACGTTTGCTGTGAGTTTGTCATATATGGCCTTTCATATGTTGAGGTAGGTTCCCTCTATACCTGCTTTCTGGAGAGTTTTGTCATAAATGATGTTGAATTTTGTCAAAAGGTTTTACTGCATCTATTAAGAAGATCATTATTTTTTTACTTCAGTTTATTAATATGGTGTATCTCATTGATTGATTTGTTTATATTACAGAATCCCTGTATTCCTGGGATAAATCCCACTTGATCATGGAGTATGATCTTTTAATTTGTTGTTGGATTCGGTTTGCTAGTATGTTGTTAGTGATTTTTGTGTCTATCTTCATCAGTGATATTGGTCTGTCATTTTCGTTATTTTTTGATATCTTTATCTGGTTTTGGTATCAGGCTCATGGTAGCCTCATAGAATGATCTTGGGAGTATTCCACCCTCTGCCATATTTTTGGAAGAGTTTGAGAAGAATAGCTGTTAGCTGTTCTCTAAATATTTGGTACAATTCTCCTGTGAAGCCATCTGGTCCTGGACTTTCATTTGTTGGAATCACAGTTTGTGTGTTTGTAGTCACAGTTTCAATTTCAGTACTTGTGATTGGTCAGTTCATATTTTCTCTTTCTTCATGGTTCAGTGTTGGAAGGTTGTACTTTTCTAAGAAATTGTCCATTTCTTCCAGGTTTTCCTGTTTATTGGCATATAGTTGCTTGTACTAGTCTCATGATCCTTTGTATTTCTGTGGTTTCCTTTGTCACTTCTCCTTTTTCATTTCTAATTGTATTGATTTGAGTCCTCTCCATTTTTTTCTTGATGAGTCTGGCTAAAGGTTTTTCAATTTTGTTTATCTTCTCAAAGAATCAGCTTTTAGTGTTATTGATCTTAGCTATTGTTTTCTTCATTTCTATTTCATTTATTTCTGCTCTTATCTCTATGATTTCTTTCCTTCTACTAACTTGGGGTTTTGTTTGTTTTTCTTTCTCTAGTTGCTTTAGGTGTACATTTAGGTTGTTTATTTGAGATTTTTCTTGTTTCTTGTGGTGGGATTCTATTACTATAAACTTCCCTGTTAGAACTCCATTTGCTGCATCCCATAGGTGTTGGGTTTTATCTTTTTCATTTGTTTCTAGGTATTTTTTCCATTTCCTCTTTGATTTCTTCAGTGATCTCTTGGTTATTTAGTAGCTTATTGTTTAGCCTCCATGTGATTGTATTTTTTTTTACAGGTTTTTTTCCTGTAATTGACTTCTAATCTCATAGCAATGTGTTTGGAAAAGATGTTTGATATGGTTTCAATTTTCTTAAATTTACCAAGGCTTGAATTTTGACCCAAGATATGATGTATCTTGGAGAATATTCCATGAGCACTTGAGAAGAACGTGTATTCTGTTGCTTTCAGTTGTAATGTTCTATAAATATATCAATTAAGTTTATTTAGTCTATTGTGTTATTTAAAGCTTTTGCTTCCTTATTTATTTTCTGTCTGGATTATCTATCCATTGGTCTATGTGGGGTGTTAAAAATCGCCCACTATTATTTTCTTATGGTTGATTTCCCCTTTTATGGCTGTTAGCATTTACTTTATGTATTGAGGTACTCCTATGTTGGGTTCATCAATATTTTCAACTATTGTATCTTCTTCTTTCATTGATCCCTTGGTCATTATGTAGTGTCCTTTTTTTGTCTCTTGTAATAGTCTTTATTTTAAACTCTATCTTGTCTGATATATGTATTGCTACTCTAGATTTCTTTTGATTTCCATTTGCATGGAATATCTTCTTCTATCTCCTTACTTTCAGTCTGTACTTGTACTTAAGTCAGAAGTGGTTTCTTGTAGACAGCATATATATGGGTCTTGTTTTTGTAACCATTCAGCTAGTCTGTGTCTTTTAGTTGGAGCATTTAATCCATTTACATTTAAGGTACTTATTGATATGTATGTTCCTATTACCATTTTCTTAGTTGTTTTTGGTTTGTTCTGGTAGGTATTGTTCTTTTCTTGTGTTTCTCACCTAGAGAAGTTCCTTTAGCATTTGTTGTAAAGCTGGTTTGGTGGTGCTGAATTCTCTTAGTTTTTGCTTCTCTGTAAAGCTTTTGATTTCTCCATTGAAACTGAATGAGATCCTCCCTGGTAGAGTAATCCTGATTTTATGTTTTTCTCTTTCATCACTTTAAATATATCCTGCCATTCCCTTCAGGCCTGCAGAGTTTCTGCTGAAAAATCAGCTGATAACCTTAAGGGATTTCCCTTGTAGTTTATTTGTTGGTTTTCACTTGCTGCTTTTAATATCTTTTCCTTGTATTTAATTTTTGTTAGTTTGATTAATGTGTGTCTCAGCATGTTTCTCCTCAGTTTATCTTGTATGGTAGCCTCTGTGTTTCCGGGACTTGATTGACTATTTCCTTTCTGATGTTAGGGAATTTTTCAACTATAATCTCTTCGAATATTTTCTCAGGCCCTTTCGCTGTCTCTTCTTATTCTGGGACCCCTATAATTTGAATGTTAGTGTGTTTAATGTTGTCCCAGATGTCTCTGAGACTGTCCTCAATTCTTTTCATTCTTTTTTCTTTATTCTGCTCCTTGGCAGTTATTCCCACCACTCTGTCTTCCAGCTCACTTATTCGTTCTTCCACCTCAGTTATTCTGCTATTGATTCCTTCTTGATTGATTCTTAAAGCAGAACATATTCTCTTTATTTTAAAAAAGGTATCAATCAATCACCTAATATTATGCCTCACAGAACAAGAAAAAAGAAGAGCATACTAATCACAAAGCTAGCAGAAGGAAGGAAATAATAATGATTAGAGTGGAGATAAATGAAATAGAAATTAGAAAAATAAAAGAATCAATAAAACCAAAAGTTGGTTCTTTGCAAAGATCAACAGACTGACAATCATTTACCTAGACTGACTAATAAAAAAGAAAGATCAGAAGTAAATAATTAATCTTTATGCAGACCTACTAAAGAATGGACTTGAGGATACGGGAGGGGGAAAGGTAAGCTGGGACAAAGTGAGAGAGTGGCATGGACATATATACACTACCAAACATAAAATAGATAGCTAGTGGGAAGCAGCTGCATAGCACAGGTAGATCAGCTCGGTGCTTTGTGACCACATAGGGTGTTGGGATAGGGAGGGTGGGAGGGAGGAAGATGCAAGAGGGAAGAGATGTGGGGACATATGTATATGTATAACTGATTCACTTTGTTATAAAGCAGAAACTAACACACCATTGTAAAGCAATTATACTCTAATAAAGATGTTAAAAAAAAGTAAATAATTAAAAGTAGAAATGAAAAGAGGTGACATTATAACAGATTTTAGCAAAATAAAAAAGATTATAATATTATGAAAATTATATGCTAACAATTTGGCCAAACTAGATGAAATGGAAAGATTACTATAAAAAAAGTTACCAATGATATAGAAAAATTTAACAGACCTATAAAAGTAGAGAGAATAATTCAGTAATTAAAATCTTCTCAACCAAAAATGTCCATGACCTGATGTTCCCTGGTGAAGTCTACCAAATATTTAAAGAAGAATTAACACCAATTCTTTTCAAATTCTTCCCAAGAATAGAAGACGAGAGGAATGCTTCCCAACATATTCCATGAGGCCAGCATTACCTGAAACCAAAACCAGACAAAAATATTTCAAGTAAGCTACAGAAAAATACCCTTTATGAATACAGATACAAAAATCCTCAACAAAATACAAGTTAATCAAATCCAATAGCTATTAAAACGATCATGAACCATTAACAATTGACATTTATCCCAAGATTGCAAGGGTGGTTCAACAAAAGAAAATCAATCAAGGTAATGCACCACATTAATGGAAAAAAAGGGGAAAGTACATGACCATCTGAACTGACACACACACACATGCACACGCACACACACACACACACACAAAGTCATTTCACAAAATCCAGCACCCTTTCATGATAGGAATACTCAGAAAACTGGGAATAGGGGGGAATATCCTCAACATGATTAAGAACATTTACAACAAGCATACAACTACCATCATATGCAATGATGAAAGACCCAAAACTTTTCTCCTTAAAGATCAGAAACAAGCTCATTTCCACCTCTGCTATTTAACACCATAGTGGAAGTTCTAGCAAGAGAAATTAGACAAGAAAAAGAAATGAAAGTTATCTAAATTGGATGATGACATGATCCTATATTATAGAAAACCCCAAAGAATCCACAAGAAAGCTACTAGAACAAATAAACAGCTTCAGCAAAGTTGTGAGGGACAAAACCAACACACAAAAATCAGTTGTGTTTTTATACAACTGCAATGAACAATTCAAGAAAGAAATTAAGAAAATATTTCCATAGCATCCAATAGAACACCCAGGAGTAAATTTAACCAAGGATGTGTAAGACTTGTGCATTGAAAACTAAAAACATTGCTGAGAAGAAGTAAAGACGTTAAAAAATGGAAAGACATCTCATTTCACGGGCTGGGTGACTTAAATTGTTAAAATGTCAACACTATCCATTGATCTACAGTTCAATGCAAACACTATCAAATTCCCAATGGCCTTTTCTTTCCAGAACTGTAAGAGGAGATCTTCAAATTCATATGGAATTTCAAGGGGCTCAGAATAGCTAAAATAATCTTGGAAAAGAACAAAGTTGGGGAACTCACACTTCTCAATTTCAAAACTTACTGTAAAGCTACAGCAATCAAAACAGTATGGTACAAAAGAAAAAAAACAGTGTTGCACTGGCATATGGCTAGACATGTAGACCAAAGGAATAGAATTCGGAGTCCTGATTCTCTGGAGTCTGAAAGGAACCCATACATGAATGGTCAGTTGACTTTCAACAGTAGTGTCAAGAACATTCAATGGGGAAAGAATAGTCTTTTCAACAAGTGATAATGAACATATACATGCAAAAGAATGAAACCGGGCCCCTACCTCATACCACATAAGAAATTAACTAGAAAAGGAACTAAAACCTAAACATAAAAGCTATTGTAAAAATGCTTAGAAGGAAACAAAAATCTTCATGGCCTTAGATTTGACAAAGGCTTCTTAAACAAGCATGAGAAACCAAAGAAAAAAATAGATAAATTGTACTTTATCAAACTAAAAATTTTGCACTCCAAAAAAACATTATCAAGAAAGTAAAAAATGGTAGCCAACATTGGGAGAAAATATTTGAAAATCATATATTTGGAAATATTTGATAATCAAATATCTGATGACACTAGACATAGTGTCTAGTCTAGTGTCTAGTAGTCATAATATATAAACAACTCTTACAACAACTCAAGACCTAAAAGGCAAACTGCTCCTGTGCCAAAATCTTCAAAGGGCTAGAATACACATTTCCCCAAAGAAGATACACAGCACAGGCGAAGATCAAAATTCTTAGTCATTAGGGAAATGTAAATTAAAATCATGAGATATGACTTCACACTCTCTAATATTGCTATAATCAGGGAGGGGGTAGGGGAGGGAGACGGGGAAAGAGAGGGAGAGGGAGGGGGAAAGGAAAAAGGAATGAGGGAAGAAAGAAGAAGGAAGAAAGACAGGAGAAAAGAAAAAGGAATGAAGGAAGGAAGGGAGAATGGGAGGAAGGGGAAAATATTGTTGGTGAGGATGTGAAATAAGTGAGACGCTATTATATTGCTGGTGGGAATGTCAAATGGTGCAGCCATTGTGGAGAACATTTAGAGGTTCCTCACAAACTCAAATAAGGAATTACCATATGACCAGGCTCTTCCACTCTTAGGTCTATACTCAAAAGTGTTGCAAATAAGTTCTCAAACAAATACTTGAACATGAATGTTCAGAGTAACACTGTTCACAATAAACAAAAGATGTAAACAACTCAAAGGTCCATCAATGGATGAATGGATAAACAAATGTGGTAGATTCATAAAGTCATCATTTAGTCATGAAGGGAATGATGTACTGGTACATGCTACAAGGTGAATGAACCTAAAAACATTACCTTAAATGAAAGAAGTCAGACAAAAAAAGCCACATATTGTATGAGTCTATTTATATGAACTATCCAGAGTAGGCAAATCCATGGAGATAAAAGGCAGATTAGTGGTTACCAGGGGTTTGAAGAAGGAGGAAATAGGGAGTGACTACTTAATGGGTAGGGGTTTCCTTTTGGGGTGATAAATATGGTTATGGGCTTGATAGAGCTGGTGGTTGCAGGACACTTGTGAATGTACTAAATACCACTAAATTTTTCACTTAAAAATGGTTAATTTTATTTTTCATAAATTTCACCTCAATGTATAAAAAAGAAACCAGCATACTTCTACCTCAAAAAATTGATAAAAGTATTTTTCTCATTTCCTCCTGACACAAAAGTAGTTCCTCAGTATATGAAATGGATTTATACGGTGGTTTTGTAGAGATTTCAACAAGTGCATCTTGAAAGCGTTCCACATGAAGAACTGTGCTGCTTGTCAGAAGGAACTCTGGACGAGAGACTGCTCCCAGATGCATGTGCTTTTCAGTTATTTATCAGTGCATTTGTCAAAGACATGAATTCTGAGCTATATTTGGCAGAATCCCAGCTTCTCTGTCTATCAGCTCTCTGACATTCAATCTGAACTCCCCAGTCTGGAAAATGGGGATACTGATAGTTAAGTAAGATCACAAATGGAAAGCACTTAACATCAGGCTTGCCACTGGGGAGCTTTTGCTACCACTACTGTTGCTGACTCTTTTATCACTATATTTGCCGAGCATCATACTAGGCATCTGTTACAGGCTAAATGTTTGTGTTCCCCCAAATTCAAATCCAAACTTGAAATATGATAGTATTGGGAGGTGGGGCCTTTGGAATGTGATTAGGTCATGAAGGTGGAGCTCTCATGGATGTGATTAGTGCTCTTATAAAAGAGACCCCAAATAAAGGCCATATATGACAAGCCCACAGCAAACATCATCCTCAATGGTGAAAAACTGAAAGCATTTCCACTAAGATCAGGAACAAGACAAGGTTGCCCACTCTCACCACTCTTATTCAACATAGTTTTGGAAGTTTTAGCCACAGCAATCAGAGAAGAAAAGGAAATAAAAGGAATCCAAATCGGAAAAGAAGAAGTAAAGCTGTCACTGTTTGCAGATGACATGATCCTATACATAGAGAATCCTAAAGATGCTACCAGAAAACTACTAGAGCTAATCAATGAATTTGGTAAAGTGGCAGGATACAAAATTAATGCACAGAAATCTCTTCCATTCCTATACACTAACAAGGAAAAATCTGAAAGTGAAATCAAGAAAACACTCCCATTTACCATTGCAACAAAAAGAATAAAATATCTAGGAGTAAACCTACCTAAGGAGACAAAAGACCTGTATGCAGAAAATTATAAGACACTGATGAAAGAAATTAAAGATGATACAAATAGATGGAGAGATATACCATGTTCTTGGATTGGAAGAATCAACATTGTGAAAATGACTCTACTACCCAAAGCAATCTATAGATTCAATGCAATCCCTATCAAACTACCACTGGCATTTTTCACAGAACTAGAACAAAAAATTTTGCAATTTGTATGGAAACACAAAAGACCCCGAATAGCCAAAGCAATCTTGAGAACGAAAGAAGGAACTGGAGGAATCAGGCTCCCTGACTTCAGACTATACTACAAAGCAACAGTTATCAAGACGGTATGGTACTGGCACAAAAACAGAGAGATAGATCAATGGAACAGGATAGAAAGCCCAGAGATAAACCCATGCACATATGGACACCTTATCTTTGATAAAGGTGGCAGGAATGTACAGTGGAGAAAGGACAGCCTCTTCAATAAGTGGTGCTCGGAAAACTGGACAGGTACATGTAAAAGTATGAGATTAGATCACTCCCTAACACCATACACAAAAATAAGCTCAAAATGGATTAAAGACCTAAATATAAGGCCAGAAACTATCAAACTCTTAGAGGAAAACATAGGCAGAACACTCTATGACATAAATCACAGCAAGATCCTTTCTGACCCACCTCCTAGAGTAATGGAAATAAAAACAAAAATAAACAAATGGGACCCAATGAAACTTCAAAGCTTTTGCACAGCAAAGGAAACCATAAACAAGACCAAAAGACAACCCTCAGAATGGGAGAAAATATTTGCAAATGAGGCAACAGACAAAGGATTAATCTCCAAAATTTACAAGCAGCTCATGCAGCTCAATAACAAAAAAACAAACAACCCAATCCAAAAATGGGCAGAAGACCTAAATAGACATTTCTCCAAAGAAGATATACAGACTGCCAACAAACACATGAAAGAATGCTCAACATCATTAATCATTAGAGAAATGCAAATCAAAACTACAATGAGATATCATCTCACACCAGTCAGAATGGCCATCATCAAAAAATCTAGAAACAATAAATGCTGGAGAGGGTGTGGAGAAAAGGGAACACTCTTGCACTGCTGGTGGGAATGTGAATTGGTTCAGCCACTATGGAGAACAGTATGGAGGTTCCTTAAAAAGCTACAAATAGAACTACCATATGACCCAGCAATCCCACTACTGGGCATATACCCTGAGAAAACCAAAATTCAAAAAGAGTCATGTACCAAAATGTTCATTGCAGCTCTATTTACAATAGCCCGGAGATGGAAACAACCTAAGTGCCCATCATCGGATGAATGGATAAAGAAGATGTGGCACATATATACAATGGAATATTACTCAACCATAAAAAGAAACGAAATTGAGCTATTTGTAATGAGGTGGATAGACCTAGAGTCTGTCATACAGAGTGAAGTAAGTCAGAAAGAAAAAGACAAATACCGTATGCTAACACATATATATGGAATTTAAGAAAAGAAAATGTCATGAAGAACCTAGGGGTAGGGCAGGAATAAAGATGCAGACCTCCTAGAGAACGGACTTGAGGTTATGGGGAGGGGGGAGGGTGAGCTGTGACAGGGCGAGAGAGAGTCATGGACATATACACACTAACAAACGTAGTAAGGTAGATAGCTAGTTGGAAGCAGCTGCATGGCACAGGGAGATTGGCTTGGTGCTTTGTGTCAGCCTGGAGGGGTGGGATAGGGAGGGTGGGAGGGAGGGAGACGCAAGAGGGAAGAGATATAGGAACATATGTATATGTATAACTGATTCACTTTGTTATAAACAGAAACTAACACACCATTGTAAAGCAATTATGCCCCAATAAAGATGTTAAAAAAAAAAAATGAGAGACCCCAGAGAGCTCTCTTATCCCTTCCATCATGTGAGGACACAGAGAGAAGACAGTCATATTTGAACCAGGAAGTGCGGTCTTCACCAGAAACCAAAACTGCTGGTGCCTTGATCTTGTACTTTCCATCCTCTGGAACTGTGAGAAATTTTTTTTTCTTGTTTTAGCCACCCAGTCTATGGTATTTTTGTTTTAGCAGCCCCAATGGACTAAGACAGCACTGGAGATATAACAACTTATTTAACACACACAATTCCTGCCCTAGGGATGCATACCTGTTTACCCACCATAATATGCACAGGTGACTAATAGAGCTTTCTGGCTTACTGTGAGGACAACTGCAACAGGACTACAGATTAGTGTATGACCAGGGTCAGATATCAGCCTGTGACCAGAGTGATGTCTTGGGGCATGAGGAAATTATGACCTTCATTTCTTGCATCCTCTTCTCTCTTCACCATCAACACCACCTCTCACCCTTACAGCTCACTCCATCTAATGTCTCTGCATCAACGGCCTTCAACCTCATGGAGACTAAAATTAATTCAACCAACCACAAACATTAACACTTTTCTTACTCTCTGTGATGCACTCATGTTCATCCTCTCTTCTTACCCTGCTTGCCTAGCATTAGAAGCTCTCTCCTGCAGACAGTCAATGATTTTGCTCTTATGTTACTCCACTTTAGTCAAGGTGCAACAACTCAAAGCCTTGTTAAACTGTCTGCATACTTCCCAGCTATACCCAAGGAGCTGAGAAAGGCTCACAGAATCTTAAAACCTGACTGGATTGTTTCACTTTAATTCCATGAACTTGAAAACATTATTTACCTTTCTCTCTCCTTTGTCCCTTAAAACTCTCTGCACAATCACTAGTATGTATCCCCCCTCCGCATTGTAATGACCTTGATTGTTAATCATGGAGAAAACAAAAGTGATTGAACAACTCACCTGGATCTTGCACATGAATTTTCTGATGCCCCTGGTTAAAATAGACGAATAGTCCTGTTCCTATTTTCATCTTCACCTCTGTTACAGACCCTATGCCTTTCTATGATCTCAAAGAATTGGCTTAGGTAATTGTCCATCTTTTTTCATTAATACTCCTTTTGTCACCACTACTGAATTATTCTATCTTCTATGCATACGCTTTTGTTTCTCACACCTAAGGTAAAGCAAAACCATTTTATGCTACAGTGATTGCCACATATCTCTGTTGCCCTACAGTGCATAACTGTCCCCACTTCTACAACAATCCTATCTTCAACTCACTGCAGTCACTCTTCCCCATCCATCCATTCCTCTGAACTGCTCCTTGGCAATGCCTCCCTTCATTGAATTTTATATTGACTAATCCAATTACCTCTTGAGGAACTTCTTGAGTTACTGCTTCATCTTAGTTTGAGGTAAACCCTCAGAAGCTTTTGACACATTGTATTAGGTTCCTATAGCTACTGTAACAAATTACCACAAACTTACTGGCTTAAAGGAACACACATTCCCTTACAGTCCTGGAGGCCAGAAGTCTGAAATCAGTTCCACTGAGCATAAATGTGTGAGCAGGGCTGCATTCCTTAGGGACACTCTAGGGGAGAACAGGTTTCTTTGTATTTTCCAGTTTCTAGAGCTCCCTTCCTTGGGCCCCTTCCTCCATTTTCAAAGCCAGTTGCATACTATCTTCAAATCTCTCCTTCTGCCATCACCATCATCATCACATTGCCTTCTGTCTTCTTTGGTTATCTTCTTCTGCCTCTCATTTAAAAAACAAAACAAAACACATGTGACTGCTTTTAGAGCCCATGCAGGTAATCCAAGATAATCTCCCCATTTCAAGATCCTTAACTTAATCACAACTGCAAAAGTCCACTTTGTCATGTAAGGTAACATTCACAGGTTCTAAGGATTAGTACACGGATATCATATCTGACCACCTTGCTCATCTTCTTCTGCCCCAAGTTGATGTCTGGTCACACTGGCCTGAATACAGCAGGAATATTCTTAAGTCAGTTTAACCAGAATCCCTCTTTACCCTTGATGTTTCCACTTAGTAATCTCTTATCCACTGACATCCCCCCACCAACCTATTCCTTGGCTATAAATTCCCACTTTTCCTTGTTCTATTTAGAGTTGAGCCCAATCTCTCTCCCCTAATGGAAAACCCCATTGCAGTAGAGTTTACATATCTATTGCTATAGTACCCCTGATAAAGACTTCCTGTTTTGAAAAATATCATGAACAATTTTTTCATTAACTGTTGGCATGACTAATTAGTCTCCTTTCATCTATAAAAGTTCTTCAACTTTGTGTTTCATATCACTGGTATTTTTTTAAAAAAGAACAGAACAGTTGTTTTGCAGAAGTTTTATCGATTTGGAATTGTGTCATATATTTTTAATGACTTTCTCATTCAATAATTATCGGTGCCTACTCTTACCATGAGATATGCTAAGTGCTAGGTGTATAAGTGCTAATATATTAGATAACAACCTTGAGTTCACAACCTATTCAGACTCAAACATATTGCTTTTTAAAAAAGAGGTAAGTATAAAAGGGTCAATGAAGTTGTCTGAAATCAGTCTTGGAAAAGAAAGAGGGTCACATTTTAAAAATCCTATTTTCTTTTTTTTTCCTAATATACCTCTTATCAGATATATGGTTTGCAAATATTTTTCCCTTTCTGTAGGTTATATTTTCACTTTGTTGATTATTCCTTTTGCTGGGCAGAAGCTTTTTAGTTTTAAGTAGTCCCACTTGTTTTGTTTTGTTTTGCTTATGCTTTACTTTCCTTTTTATCTTCAAAATAAAAATTTATTCAATCTGTAACAGGAACATTGAATCTGCACATTTGCACACAAGTTCACATTTAAAAACAGAAGAGCACATCAGTAATAAAAAAAATCTATGACACAATTGGAACATCCCAACCACAAGGAAGTTTAAGGAAGGAGATGAGACTACTCTTTATATTCTGCTTCAAATGCCTCAAAAAGGTCTCAGAGATTTCAGGGAGCACCTGCTTTATTTAATAAAATGTGAGCATAAAAGTTTGTGGTGACCTGGGGCAAAGGTAACAGTCAGTGGGAGCATCTTTTGGACTTGTTTTCTACATTTAGAACAAGTCCTAAAAAATAAAGTAGAAAGAAAAAAAGAAAAGGCAATTTCAGCTATGCCAAGCAAGCCAAATTCCAATAAAACATAAAAACTAAACAATTCCCTGTGGACTTACTGATTGGGAAACATTTCAGGGCCAGTTACCCAGCTTCCAGACTGGTCATCAGCTCGAGTTAAGCCTTGGGTATTAGCTCGCCATGTGTGTACAAGCTGCTGCCAAGTGTTGCTGTGAGGACACAGATGGCAGCACTAGATATATACCGCTCAGGGCATCTGCAAGCCAATGAGGGGTGATTCCAGTTTAGAAATACTGTCCCAGATCTCTGGGGCACTGAGAAAATGAGGCTGGTTCTCTTTTCATAGCAGGAGCCAGGCCAAGTCACCCTCCACTTCCAGGCCGGAAAAGTACAGAAGCACCTTTCAATAGCTCTCCATGGCATCAAGGGACCCCATCCCTGGGGAAGGGTTAGTAGTGTGCAGCATCCTGCTTTGGTGGCAAGCAGGCTTTTTCCTAATACAGCCATCAGATGAGTTGAGGCAGCAAATACTTTTATGCCTAATACATGCCTTAGTCTTTTAGTTTAGAAGGGAAAACAAATCCAAGATGCCTTTAAGTTGGATTGGTGCTGAAAGAGCTAAAAATTCACCTCATATACCATCAAAAAGCAAAGCAAAAACTAAACAGAAATGACACTAGCCATTCACCATTACAACCATCACTATAAGAAACACCATCACTGAGGAAGTGAATATTTCCATACAGAGTGTTGGCTGGGAGTGCAAGACTTCATAACCAAAAAAATCTTTGCCAAGACCCATGATGAGGAGCTTTTTTCCTCTGTTATCTTCTAGGAGTTTTATGGTTTCAGGTCTAACATTTAAGTCATTAATCCATTTTGATTTAATGTATGTGAGTGGTATAAGGTAATGATCTAGTTTTATTCTTTTAAATGTGAGTATCCAATTATCTCAGTACCATTTATTGACAAGACTGACTTTTCTACATTGTGCATTCTTGGCTCCTTTGTCAATATTGGTTGACCATATATGCTTGAGGTTACTTTTTGGCTCTTGATTCTGTTCTATTGATCTATTTGTCTGTTTTTATGTCAGCACCATACTGTTTGAATTTCTTTAGCTTTAATATATAATATATATTACATTTTATATATATATATATATATATATATATATATATATATATATATATATAATGTAATATAGCTTGAAATCAGAAAGTGTGTTGCTTCCCAGGATGCTTTGGCTATTCAGTCTTATGCGGTTTTATACAAATTTTAGGATTGTTTTTCTATTTCTATAAAAAATGCTACTGGAATCTTGATAGGGATGGCTTATGGTAGTATGGATATTTTAACAATATTACTTTTTCCAATCTGTGAACTTGGGATACTGTTCCATTTATTTGTGTCTTCTTTGATTTCTTTCATCAGTGTCTACGGTTATCAGAGTAGAGAACTTCTACCTCCTTGGTAAAGTGTATTCCCAGGTATGTTACTGTATTTCATTCTATTGTAAAAAGTATCATTTTTAATTTACATTTTCAGATAATTTGTTGTCAGTGTATAGAAACACTACTAATTTCTGTATGTTAATTTTGTATTCTGCAACTTTACTAAATTTGTTAAGTAGATCTGGGAATTTTTCTGGGGTGTGGAGTCTTTAGGATTTTCTACATGTCATCAGCAAATAGAGATATTTTTTCTTCTTCCTTTCCAGTACCCATGCCTTTTATATTTTTATCTTGCCTGATTGCCCTGGCAAGATCTTCCAATACTAGGCTGAGTAGGAGTTTTGAGAGTGGAAACCCTTGTTTGTTCCTGATCTTAAAGAAAAATCTTTAAACACTGAGTATATTATTACCTGAGGGTTTAAAATATACGGTCTTTATTATGTTGACTTACATTCCTTCTATACATAATTTGTAAAGAATTTTTATCACAGAGGGGACAAGGGGAAGATGGTGGAAGAGTAAGACACAGAGATCACCTTCCTCCCCACAGATACAACAGAAATACATCTACACGTGGAAAAACTCCTACAGAACACCTACTGAACGCTGGCAGAAGACATCAGACCTCCCAAAAGGCAAGAAATTCCCCCACGTACCTGGGTAGGACAAAAGAAAAAAGAATAAACAGAGACAGAAGGATAGGGACAGGACCTGCACCAGTGGGAGGGAGCTGTGAAGGAGGAAAGGTTTCCACACACTAGGAAGCCCCTTAGTGGGCTGAGACTGCGGGTGGCGGAGGGGGAAAGCTTAGGAGCCGTGGAGGAGAGCACAGCAACAAGGGTGCGGAGGACAAAGCGGAGAGATTCCCGCACAGAGGATCAGTGCCGACCGGCACTGACCAGCCCGAGAGGCTTGTCTGCTCACTCTCTGGGGCGGGCGGGGCTGGGAGCTGAGGCTTGGGCTTCCGATGGAGTGCAGGGAGAGGACTGGGGTTGGCGGCATGAACACAGCTTGCAGGGGGTTAGTGCACCACGGCTAGCCGGGAGGGAACCTGGGGAAAAGTCTGGACGTGCCAAAGAGGCAAGAGACTTTTTCTTCCCTCTTTGTTTTCTGGTGCGCGAGGACAGGGGATTAAGAGCACTGCTTAAAGGAGCTCCAGAGATGGGCGCGAGCCGCGGCTAAAAGCGCGGACTGCAGAGACGGTCATTAGACGCCAAGGCTGCTGCTGCTGCCACCAAGAAGCCTGTGTGCAAGCACAGGTCACTATCCACACCCCAATTCCAGGGAGACTGTGCAGCCCGCCACTGCCAGGGTCCCGTGATCCAGGGACAACTTCCACGGGAGAACGCACGGAGCGCCTCAGGCTGGTGCAAAGTCACACTGGCCTCTGCCGCCGCAGGCTTGCCATGCACTGACAGGTGCCCCTCCCTCCCCCCGGCCTGAGTCCCCGAAGCAGCTGCTCCTTTAACCCCGACCTGTCTGAGCGAAGAACAGACGCCCTCCGCCGACCTACATGCAGAGTCAAGGCCAAATGCAAAGCTGAGCCCCTGGGAGCTGTGAGAAAAAAGGACAGAAAGAGAAATCTCTCCCAGAAGCCTCAGAAGCAGTGGATTAAAGCTCCACAATCAACGTGATGTACCCTGCATCTATGGAATACAGGAATAGAGAGCAAATCATCCCAAATTGAGGAGGTGGACTTTGAGGACAAGATTTATTATTTTTTCCTCTTTTCCTCTTTTTGTGAGTGTGTATGTGTATGGTTCCGGGTGAGATTTTGTCTGTACACCTTTGCTTCCACCATTTGTCCTAGGGTTCTATCCATCCGGTTTTTTTTCTTAATAATTATTTTTTATTTTAATAACTTTATTATATTTTATCTTTATTTTATTTTAAATTCTTCTTTCCTTCTTTCCCTCCTTCTTTCCTCCCTCCCTCCCTCTCTCCTTTCTTTCTTTCTTTCCTTCCCTTTTTCTTTCTTTCTTTCTTTCTGTTTCTAGTAATTATTTTTTTCTACTTTTTCTTCCTTTTATTCTGAGACGTGTGGATGAAAGGATCTTGGTGCTGCAGCCAGGAGTCAATGCTGTGCCTAGGAGGTGGGAGAGCCGACTTCAGGACACTGGTCCACAAGAGACCTCCCAGCTCCACATAACATCAAACAGTGAAAAACTCCCACAGATTTCCATCTTAACACCAGCACCCAGCTTCACTCAATGACCAGCAAGCTACAGTGCTGGACACCTTATGCGAAACAAATAGCAAGACAGGAACACAACACCACCCATTAGCAGAGAGGCTGACTAAAATCTTAATAAGACCACAGACACCCCAAAAAACACCACCAAACGTGGACCTGCCCACAACAAAGACAAGATCCAGCCTCACCCACCAGAACACAGGCACTAGTACCCTCCACCAGGAAGCCCACAGAAACCACTGAACCAAGATTAGCCAGTGGGGACAGACACCAAAAACAATGGGAACTATGAACCCGCAGCCTGCGAAAAGGAGACCTGAAACACAGTAAGATAAGCAAAATGAGAAGACAGAAAAACACACAGCAGATGAAGGAGCAAGATAAAAATGCACCAGACCTAACAAATGAAGAGGAAATAGGCAGTCTACCTGAACAAGAATTCAGAATAATGATAGTAAAGATGATCCAAAATCTTGGAAATAGAATAGACAAAATGCAAGAAACATTTAACAAGGACCTAGAAGAACTAAAGATGAAACAAACAACAATGAACAACATGATAAATGAAATTAAAAATACTCTAGATGGGATCAATAGCAGAATAACTGAGGCAGAAAAATGGATAAGTGACCTGGAAGATAAAGTAGTGGAAATAACTACTTCAGAGCACAATAAAAGAAAAAGAATGAAAAGAACTGAGGACAGTCTCAGAGACCTCGGGGAAAACATTAATCCCACCAACATTCGAATTATAGGGGTTCCAGAAGAAGAAAAGAGAAAGAAAGGACTGAGAAAATATTTGAAGAGATTATAGTTGCAAATTTCCCTAATATGAGAAAGGAAATAGTTAATCAAGTCCAGGAAGCACAGAGAGTCCCATACAGGATAAATCCAAGGATAAATATGCCAAGACACATATTAATCAAACTGTCAAAAATTAAATACAAAGAAAACATATTAAAAGCAGCAAGGGAAAAACAACAAATAACACACAATGGATTCCCTATAAAGTTAACAGCTGATCTTTCAGCAGAAGCTCTGCAAGCCAGAAGGGACTGGCAGGACATAATTAAAGTGATGAAGGAGAAAAACCTGCAACCAAAATTACTGTACCCAGCAAGGATCTCATTCAGATTTGATGGAGAAATTAAAACCTTTACAGACAAGCAAATGCTGAGAGAGTTCAGCACCACCAAACCAGTTTTACAACAAATGCAAAGGAACTTCTCTAGGCAAGAAACACAAGAGAAGGAAAAGACCTACAATAATGAACCCAAAACAATTAAGAAAATGGGAATAGGAACATACATATCAATAATTACCTTAAATGTAAATAGATTAAATGCTCCTACCAAAAGACACAGATTGGCTGAATGGATACATAAACAAGACCCATATATATGCTGTCTACAAGAGACCCACGTCAGACCTAGAAACACATACAGACTGAAAATTCGGGGATGGAAAAAGATATTCCATGCAAATGGAAACCAAAGAAAGCTGGAGTAGCAATTCTCATATCAGACAAATTAGACTTTAAAATAAAGAGTATTAGAAGAGACAAAGAGGGACACTACATAATGATCAAGGGATCAATCCAAGAAGAAGATATAACAATTGTAAATATTTATGCACCCAACATAGGAGCACCTCAATACATAAGGCAAATACTAACAGCCATAAAAGGGGAAATCAACAGTAACACATTCATAGTAGGGGACTTTAACACCCCACTTTCACCAGTGGACAGATCATCCAAAATGAAAATAAATAAGAAAACACAAGCTTTAAATGATACATTAAACAAGATGAACTTAATTGATATTTACAGGACATTGCATCCAAAAACAACAGAATACACATTTTTCTCAAGTGCTCATGGAACGTTAGCCAGGATACATCATATCTCAGGTCACAAATCAAGCACTGGTAAATTTAAGAACATTGAAATTGTATCAAGTATCTTTTCCGACCATAACGCTATGAGACTGGATATCAATTACAGGAAAAGATCTGTAAAAAATACAAACACATGGAGGATAAACAATACACTATTTAATAGCAAAGTGATCACCAAAGAAATCAAAGAGGAAATTAAAAAATACCTAGAAACAAATGACAACAGAGACACGATGACCCAAAACCTATGGGATCCAGCAAATGCAGTTCTAAGAGGAAAGTTTATAGCAATACAATCCTACCTTAAGAAACAGGAAACATCTCGAATAAACAACATAAACTTGCAAATAATGCATTTAGAGAAAGCAGAACAAGAAAACCCCAAAATTAGCAGAAGGAAAGAAATCATAAATATCAGATCAGAAACAATTAAAAAGAAATGAAGGAAATGATAGCAAAGATCTATAAAACTAAAAGCTGGTTCTTTGAGAAGATAAACAAAATTGATAAACAATTAGCCACACTCACCAAGAAAAAAAGCAAAAAGATTCAAACCAATAGAATTAGAAATGAAAAAGGAGAAGTAACAACTGAAACTGCAGAAATAAAAAAAAATCATGAGAGATTACTACAAGCAACTCTATACCAATAAAATGGACAATGTGGACAAAATGGACAAATTCTTAGAAATACACAACCTGCCAAGACTGAATCAGGAAGAAATAGAAAATATGAACAGACCAATCACAAGCACTGAAATTGAAACTGTGATTAAAAATCTTCCAACAGGGCTTCCCTGGTGGCGCACTGGTTGAGAGTCTGCCCGATGCAGGGTACGTGGGTTCATGCCCTGATCTGGGAAGATCCCACATGCTGCGGAGCGGCTGGGACTGTGAGCCATGGCCGCTGAGCCTGCGCATCCGGAGCCTGTGCTCCGCAACGGGAATAGGCCACAACAGTGTGAAGACCGCATATCGCAAAAAAAACAAAAACAAAAAACAAACAAACAAACAAAATCTTCCAACAAACAAAAGCCCAGGACCAGTTGGCTTCACAGGTGAATTCTGTCAAATATTTAGAGAAGAGCTAACACCTATCATTCTCAAACTCTTCCAAAATATAGCAGAGGGAGGAACACTCCCAAACTCATTCTACGAGGCCACCATCACCTTGATACCAAAACAAGACAAGGATGTCACAAAGAAAGAAAACTACAGGCCAATATCACTGATGAGCATAGATGCAAAAATCCTCAACAAAATACTAGCAAACAGAATCCAACAGCACATTAAAAGGATCATACACCATGATCAAGTGGGGTTTATTCCAGGAATGCAAGGATTCTTCAATATATGCAAATCAAACAATGTGATAAACCATATTAACAAATTGAAGTAGAAAAACCATATGATCATCTCAATAGATGCAAAGAAAGCTTTTGACAAAATTCAACACCAATTTATGATAAAAACCCTGCAGAAAGTAGGCATAGAGGGAACTTTCCTCAACAAAATAAAGACCATATATGACAAACCCACAGCCAATATCGTCCTCAATGGTGAAAAACTGAAAGCATTTCCACGAAGATCAGGAACAAGACAAGGTTGCCCACTCTCACCACTCTTATTCAACATAGTTTTGGAAGTTTTAGCCACAGCAATCAGAGAAGAAAAGGAAATAAAAGGAATCCAAATCGGAAAAGAAGAATTAAAGCTGTCACTCTTTGCAGATGACATGATACTCTACATAGAGAATCCTAAAGATGCTACCAGAAAACTACTAGAGCTAATCAATGAATTTGGTAAAGTAGCACGATACCAAATTAATGCACAGAAATCTCTGGCATTCCTATACACTAATGATGAAGAATCTGAAAGTGAAATCAAGAAAACACTCCCATTTACCAGTGCAACAAAAAGAATAAAATATCTAAGAATAAGCCTACCTAAGGAGATAAAAGATCTGTATGCCGAAAATTATAAGACACTTATGAAAAAAATTAAAGATGATACAAAGAAATGGAAAGATATACCATGTTCTTGGATTGGAAGAATCAACATTGTGAAAATGACTCTACTATACAAAGCAATCTACAGATTCAATCAATCCCTATCCAACTTCTACTGGCATTTTACACAGAACTAGAACAAAATATTTCCCAATTTGTATGGAAACACAAAATACCCCAAATAGCAAAAACAATCTTGTGAACAAAAAATGGAGCTGGAGGAATCAGGCCCCCTGACTTCAGACTATACTACAAAGCTACAGTAATCAAGACAGTATGGTACTGGCACAAAAACAGAAAGATAGATCAATGGAACACGATAGAAAGCCCAGAGATAAACCCACGCACATATGGTCACCTTATCTTTGATAAAGGAGGCAGGAATGTACAATGGAGAAAGAAATCCTCTTCAATAAGTAGTGCTGGAAAAACTGGACAGGTACATGTAAAAGTATGAAATTAGAACACTCTCTAACACCATACACAAAAATATGCTCAAAATGGATTAAAGACCTAACTGTAAGGCCAGAAACTATCAAAGTCTTAGAGGAAACATAAGCAGAACACACTATGACATAAATCACAGCAAGATCCTTTTTGACCCACCTCCTAGAGTATGAAAATAAAAACAAAAATAAACAGATGGGACTTTATGAAACTTCAAAGCTTTTGCACAGCAAAGGAAACCATAAACAGGCCAAAAGGCAACCCTCAGAATGGAAGAAAATATTTTCTAATGAAGCAACTAACAAATGGTTAATCTCTAAAATTTATAAGCAGCTCATGCAGCGCAATAACAAACAAACAAACAACCCAATCCAAAAATGGGCAGAAGACCTAAATAGACATTTCTCCAAAGAAGATATACAGACTGCCAGCAAACACATGAAGGAATGCTCAACATCATTAATCGTTAGAGAAATGCAAATCAAAACTACAATGAGATATCATCTCACACCAGTCAGAATGGCCATCATCAAAAAATCTAGAAACAATAAATGCTGGAGAGGGTGTGGCGAAAAGGGAACACTCTTGCACTGCTGGTGGGAATGTGAATTGGTACAGCCACTATGGAGAACAGTATGGAGGTTCCTTAAAAAACTACAAATAGAACTACCATATGACCCAGCAATCCCACTACTGAACATATACCCTGAGAAAACCAAAATTCAAAAAGAGTCATGTACCAATATGTTCATTGCAGCTCTATTTACCATAGCCCGGAGATGGAAACAACCTAAGTGCCCATCATCGGATGAATGGATAAAGAAGATGTGGCACATATATACAATGGAATATTACTCGGCCATAAAAAGAAACGAAATTGAGCTATTTGTAATGAGGTGGATAGACCTAGAGTCTGTCATACAGAGTGAAGTAAGTCAGAAAGAAAAAGACAAATACCGTATGCTAACACATATATATGGAATTTAAGAGAAAAAAATGTCATGAAGAACCTAGGGGTAGGGCAGGAATAAAGACGCAGACCTCCTAGAGAACGGACTTGGGGAGGGGGAATGGTGAGCCGTGACAGGGCGAGAGAGAGTCATGGACATATACACACTAACAAACGTAGTAAGGTAGATAGCTAGTGGGAAGCAGCTGCATGGCACAGGGATATTGGCTCGGTGCTTTGTGACAGCCTGGAGGGGTGGGATAGGGAGGGTGGGAGGGAGGGAGACGCAAGAGGGAAGAGATATGGGAACATATGTATATGTATAACTGATTCACTTTGTTATAAAGCAGAAACTAACACACCATTGTAAAGCAATTGTACCCCAATAAAGATGTTAAAGAAAAAAAAGAAACGAAATTGAGCTATTTGTAATGAGTTGGATAGACCTAGAGTCTGTCAGACAGAGTGAAGCAAGTCAGAAAGAGAAAGACAAATACCATATGCTAACACATATATATGAAATTTAAGGGAATAAACTGTCATGAAGAACCTAGGGGTAAGACAGGAATAAAGACACAGACCTGCTAGAGAATGGACTTGAGGATATGGGGACAGGGAAGGGTAACATGTGACAAAGCGAGAGAGAGGCATGGACATATATACACTACCAAACGTAAGGTAGTTGCTAGTGGGAAGTAGCCGCATAGCACAGGGAGATCAGCTCCGTGCTTTGTGACCGCCTGGAGGGGTTGGATAGGGAGCGTTGGAGGGAGGGAGACGCAAGAGGGGAGAGATATGGGAACAAATGTATAACTGATTCACTTTTTTATAAAGCAGAAACTAACACACCATTGTAAAGAAATTATACTCCAATAAAGATGTAAAAAATAAAGAATTTTAATCACGAACAAATGTTCAATTTTGTCAAATGATTTTTGTGCTTCTACTGAGATGATCTTATAATTTTTCCCTTTATTCTATTAATATGATATATCACATTGACTGATTTTCGTATATTGAATCATCGCTGCATCCCATGTATAAAACCCACTTGATCAAGGTGACTGATCTTTCTCATGTGCTGCTGAATAAAGTTTGCTAGTATTTATTGAAATTTTTGCCTCTATATTCATGAAGGGTATTGGTCTGTAGTTTTCTGGTAGTGTCTATTTTATGGTTATGGTATAAGTGTTATCCTGGCCTCTCAAAAAGATTTTGGGAGTATTCCCTCCTCTATGTTTTTGGAAGATTTTGAGAAAGATTTCCATTTTTTTTCTGTTTTAGATGTATTATTTTTTTATTATTTTGAATATTTCTTTTTAAAAAAATTTATTTGACTATAGTTGATTTACTGTGTTGTGTTACTTTCAGGTGCACAGCAAAGTGAACCAATTATACATATACATATATACACTCCTTTTTTTAAAGATTCTTTTCCCATATAGGCCATTACAGAGTATTGAGTAGAGTTCCCTGTGTTATACAGCAGGTCCTTATTAGTCATCTCTTTTATATATAGTAGTGTATATATGTGAAACCCAATCTCCCAATTTATCCCTCCCCACTCTTATCCCATGGTAACCATAAGTTTGTTTTCTACATCTGTGACTCTACTTCTGTTTTGTAAATAAGTTCATTTGCAACCCTTTTTTTTTAGATTCCCCATATAAGCTATATCATATGATATTTGTCTTTCTGTGTCTGACTTACTTCACTCAGTATGACAATCTCTATGTCGATCCATGTTGCTGCAAATCCATTATTTCATTCCTTTCTATGGCTGTGTAATATACCTTTGTATATATGTACTACATCTTCTTTATCCATTCCTCTGTTGATGGACATTTAGGTTGCTTCCATGTCTTGGCTATTGTAAATAGTGCTGCATTGAATACTGGGATGCATGGATCTTTTCAAAGTATGGTTTTCTCTGGGTATATGCCCAGGAGTGGATTGCTGGGTCATGTGGTAGTTCTATTTTTAGATTTTTAAGAAACCTCCATACTGTTCTCCATTGGGGTTGTACCAATTTACATTCCCACAAACAGGGTTTGAGGGTTCCCTTTTCTCCACACCCTCTCCAACATTTAATGTTTGTAGATTTTTGGATGATGGCCATACTGACCGGTGTGAAGTGATACCTCATTGTAGTTCTGATTTGCATTTCTCTAATAATTAGTGATGTTGTGTATCTTTTCATGTACTTTGTGGCCATCTGTATGTTTTCTTTGGAGAAATGTCTATTTAGCTCTTCTGCCAATTTTTTGATTGGGGTGATTGTTCTTTTGATGTTGAGCTGCATGAACTATTTCTACATTTTGGAGATTAAGCCCTCGCTAGTTGCTTAATTTGCAAATATTTTTTCTAATTCTGAGGGTTCTCTTTGTTTTGTTTATAGTTTCCTTTGCTGTGCAAAAGCTTTTAAGTTTAATTAGATCCCATTTGTTTAGTTATGCTTTTATTTTCATTACTCTAGGAGGTGGATCAAAAAAGATCTTGCTGTGATTTATACCAAAGAGTGTTCTGCGAATATTTTCCTCTAAAAGTTTCATAAGTGTCCAGCCTTATATTTAGGCCTTTAATCCATTTAGAGTTATTTTAATTTTGTTTGTATTTTCCTATTTTATTTTATTTATTTTAACATCCTTTTTGGACTATAATTGCTTTAAGATGGTGTGTTAGTTTCTGATATATAACAAAGTAAATGAGCTATACATATACATATATACCCATATCTCCTTCCTCTTGCATCTCCTTCCGAACCTCCCTATCCCACACCTCTAGGTGGTCACAAAGCACAGAGCTGATCTCCTTGTGCTATGCGGCTACATCCCACTAGCTATGTATTTTACATTGGGTAGTGTACATATGTCCATGCCACTCTCTCACTTCGACCCAGATTACCCTTCCCCCTCCCCATGTCCTAAAGTCCATTCCCTACATCTGTGACTTTATTACTCTCCTGCCCCTAGGTTCTTCAGACCTTTTTTTAAAATTCAATATATACATATGTGTTAGCATACGGCATATGTTCTTCTCTTTCTGACTAACTTCACTCTGTATGACAGTCTATAGGTACATGCACCTCACAACAAATAACTCAATTTCATTTCTTTTTATGGCTGAGTAATATTCCATTGTACATATGTGCCACATCTTCTTTATCCATTCATCTGTTGATGGAAAGTTAGGTTCCCTCCATTTCCTGGCTATTGTAAATAGTGCTGCAATGAACATTGTGGTACATGACTCTTTTTGAACTATGGTTTTCTCAGGGTATATGCCCAGTAGTTGGATTGCTAGATCATATGGTAGTTCTATTTTTAGATTTTTAAGCAACCTCCATACTGTTCTCCATAGTGGCTGTATCAATTTACATTCCCATCTACAGTGCAAGAGGGTTCCCTTTTCTCCACACCCTCTCCAGCATTTATTGTTTGTAGATTTTATGATGATGGCCATTCTGACTTGTGTGAAGTGACACCTCATTGTAGTTTTGATTTACATTTCTCTAATTATTAGTGATGTGGAGCATTTTTTCCTGTGTTTGTTGGGAATCTGTATATCCTCTTTGGAGAAATGTCTATTTAGGTCTACTGTCCATTTTTGGATTGGATTGTTTGTTTTTTGATATTGAGTTGCATGAGCTGCTTGTACATTTTGGAGGTTAATCCTTTGTCATTTGCTTCATTTGCACATATTTTCTATGGGTGGTCTTCTTGTGTTGTTTATGGTTTCCTTTGCTGTGCAAAAGCTTTTAAGTTTCATTAGGTCCCATATGTTTATTTTTATTTCCATTTCTCTAGGAATTGGGTCAAAAAGGATCTTTCTGTGATTTATGTCATAGAGTGTTCTGCCTATATTTTCCCCAAAGAGTGTTATAGTGTCTGGCCTTACATTTAGATCTTTAATCCATTTTGAGTTTATTTTTTGTGTATGGTGTTACAGAGTGTTTTAATTTCATTTTATTACATGTAGCTGTCCAGTTTTCCCAGAACCACTTATTGAAGAGGCTGTCTTTTCTCCATTGTATATTCTTCCTCCCTTTATGAAAAATAAGGTAACTATATGTGCGTGGGATTATCTCTGGGCTTTCTGTCCTGTTCCATTGATCTATGTTTCTGTTTTTGTGCCAGTACCATACTGTTTTGATTACTGTTGTTTGTAGTATAATCTGAAGTGAGGGAGCCTGATTCCTCCAGCTCCATTTTTCTTTCTCAAGTTTGCTTTGGCTATCGGGGTCTTTTGTGTTTCCATATAATTGTGAAATATTTTGTTCTAGTTCTCTGAAAAATGCGACTGGTAATTTGACAGGGATTGCTTTGATTTTGTATATTGCTTTGGGTAGTATATCCAGTTTCACAATATTGTTTCTTCCAATCAAAACACATGGTGTATCTCTCCATCTGTTTGTGTCATCTTTGATTTCTTTCATCAGTGTGTCACAGTTTTCTGCATACAGGTCTTTTGTCTCCTTATGTTGGTCTATTTCTAGGTATTTTATTCTTTTGGTTGCAGTGATAAATGGGATTGTTTCCTTAATTTCTCTTTCTGATCTTACATTGTTACTGTATATGAATACAAGAAATTTCTGTGTATAAATTTTGTATCCTGCAACTTTATCAAATTCATTGGTGAGATCTCGTATTTTTCTGGCAGTGTCTTTAAATTTTCTATGTATATTATCATGTCATCTGCAAACAGTGACAGTTCTTTTCAAATTTGGATTCTTTTATTTCTTTTTCCTCTCTGATTGCTGTGGCTAGGACTTCCAGAACTATGTTGAATAAAAGTGGCAAGAGTGGACATCCTTGTTTTGTTCCTGATCTTAGAGAAAATGCTTTCAGCTTTTCACCATTGAGTATGATGTTAGTTGTGTGTTTGTCATATATGGCCTTTATTATGTTGGGGTATATTCCGACTCTTCCCACTTTCTGGAGAGCTTTTATCATAAATGTATATTGAATTTTATTAAAAGCTTTTTCTACATCTATTTATATGATCATATAGTTTTTATTCTTTAGTTTTTTATTATGTTGTATCACACTGATTGATTTGCAGATATTGAAAACATCTTGAATCCCTGAATAAATCCCACTTTATCATGGTGTATTATCCTTTTCATATGTTGTTGGATGTGATTTGCTAGAAATTTGTTGAGGATTTTGCGTCTATGTTCATCAGCGATATTGGCCTGTAATTTTCTTTTTTGTTAGTGGTATCCTTTTCTGGTTTTGGTATCAGGGTGATGCTAGCCTCAGAGAACGTGTTTCTATGTGTTCCTTCCTCTTCAATTTTTTTTTATTAGTTTCAGATGGACAGGTGTTCAGTCTTATCTGCACGTTTGATAGAATTTACCCATGAAGGCATCTGGTCCTGGACTTTTGTTTGTTGGAAACTTTTAAATCACACTTTCAGTATTTGTGATTGGTCTCCATATTTTTTATTTCTTCCTGGTTTAGTCTTGGGAGATTGTACCTTTCTAAGAATTTGTCCATTTCTTCTTGGTTGTCCATTTTATTGATATATAGTTGTTTGTAGTAATCTCTTAGAGTCTTTTGTATTTCAGTGGTGTTGATTGTAACATCTCCTTTTCAGTTTCCTATTTTATTGATTTGGGTCCTCTCCTTTTTTTTCTTGATTGGGCTGGCTAAAGTTTTATCGATTTTGTTTATCTTTTCAAAGAACCAGCTTTTAGTTTCCTGGATCTTTTCTACTGTTTTTTCAGTCTCTATGCTATTTATTTCTTCTCTGATCTTTATGATTATGTTCCTTCTACTAACTTTGTTCTCCTTTTTCTAGGTGCTTTACGTATAAAGTTAGGTCCTTTATATGAGATTTTTTCGTGTTTCCTGAGGTAAGATTGTATCGCTATAATGTTCCCTTGTAGAACTGATTTCTCTGCATTCCATAGGTTTTGAATAATTTTGTTTTCATTTTCATTTGTGTCTAGCTATTTTTTATTTCCTCAGTGATCTATTGGTTTCTTAATAGAATATTATTTAGCCTCCATGTGTCTTTGGATTTTGCTTTTGGTTTTGTTTATTTCTTGCAGTTGATTTGTAATCTCATAATGTTGTCAGAAAAGATGGTTGATACAGTTTCATTTTTCTTAAGTTTACTAAGTCTTGCTTTGTGGCACAGCATGTGATCAGTCCTGGAAAATGTTCCATGTGCACTTGAAAAGAATGTGTATTCTTCTGTTTCAGAGCAATGCCCTATAAATATGTATTAATTCCATCTTGTTTTATGTGTCATTTCAGGCCTGTGTTTCCTTATTGACGTTCTGTCTGAACCACCTGTCCATTGATGTAAGTGGGGTGCTAGAATCCACAGCTGTTTTTGTGTTACTGGAAATTTCTACTTTAATGTCTGTTAACATTGGCTTATATATTGAGGTGCTCCTAATTTGGGTACATACATATATATACAATTGTTACATACTTTGGATTGATCCCTTGATCATTATGTATGGTCCTTCTTTGTCTCTTGTAACAGACTTTTAAAAAATAAATTTATTTATTTATTTGTTTAAAATTATATTTAGTTTTTTAACATCCTTATTAGAGTATAATTGCTTTACAATGCTGTGTCAATTTCTGCTTTAGAACAAAGTGAATCACTTATACATATACATATGTCCCCATATCTCTTCCCTCCTACATCTCCTTCCTTCCCAAACTCCCTATCCCACCCCTCTAGGTGGTCACAAAGTACCGAGCTAATCTCCCTGTGCTATGTGGCTACATCCCACTAGCTATCTATTTTACATTTGGTAGTGTATATATGTCCGTGCCACTCTCTCACTTTGTCCCATCTTACCATTCCCTCTCCCCATATCCTCAAGTCCATTCTCTAGTAGGTCTGCATCTTTATTCCCATCTTGCCCCTAGGTTCTTCTGACCATTTTTTAATTTTATTTTTTAGATTCTATATATATATGTGTTGGCATACGATATTTGTTTTTCTCGTTCTGACTTACTTCACTCTGTATGACAGTCTCTAGGTCCATCCACCTCACTACAAATAAATCAGTTTCATTCCTTTTTAAGGCTGAATAATATTCCATTGCATATATGTGCCACAACTTCTTTTTCCATTCATCTGTTGATGGGCACTTAAGTTGCTTCCATATCCTGGCTATTGTAAATAGAGCTGTAATGAACATTTTGGTACATGACTCAATTGAATTATGGTTTTCTCAGGGTGTATGCCCAGTAGTGGGATTGCTGGGTCATATGGTAGTTCTATTTTTAGTTTTTTAAGGAACCTCCATACTGTTCTCCATAGTGGCTGTATCAATTTACTTTCCCACCAACAGTGCAACAGTGTTCCCTTTGCTCCACACCCTCTCCAGCGTTTATTGTTTGTAGATTTTTTGATGATGGCCATTCTAACCGGTGTGAGATGATACCTCATTGTAGTTTTGATTTGCATTTCTCTAATGGTTAATTACGTTGAGCATTCCTTCATGTGTTTGTTGGCATTCTGTATATCTTCTTTGGAGAAATGTCCACTTATGTCTTCTGCCTATTTTTGGATTGGGTTGTTTGTTCTTTTGATATTGAGCTGCATGAGTTGCTTGTATGTTTTGGAGATTAATCCTTTGTCAGTTGCTTCATTTGGAAATATTTTCTCCCATTCTGAGGGCTGTCTTTTCATCTTGTTGATGGTTTCCTTTGCTGTCTAAAAACTTTTAAGTTTCATTAGGTCCCATTTGTTTTTCTTTGCTTATTTTCCATTTCTCTAGGAGGTGGGTCAAAAAGGATCTTCCTGTGATTTATGTCACAGAGTGTTCTGCCTATATTTTCCTCTAAGAGTTTGATGGTGTCTGGCCTTACATTTAGATCTTTAAGCCATTTTCAGTTTATTTTTGTGTATGGTGTTAGGGAATGGTCTAATTTCATTCTTTTAGATGCAGCTGTCCAGTTTTCCCAGCACTATTTATTGAAGAGACTGTCTTTTCTCCATAGTTTATACTTGCCTCCTTTATCAAAGATAAGTTTACCATATATGTGTGAGTTTATCTCTGGGCTTTGTATCCTGTTCCATTGATCTATATTTCTGTTTCTGTGCCAGTACCATACTGTCTTGATTAGTGTAGCTTTGTAGTATAGTCTGAAATCAAGGAGCCTGATTCCTCCAACTCCATTTTTCTTTCTCAAGATTGCTTTGACTATTTAGGGTCTTTTGTGTTTCAATACAAATTGTGAAATTTTTGTCCTAGTTCTGTGAAAAATTCCAGTGGTAGTTTGATAGGGACTGCATTGAATCTGTAGAGTGCTTTGGGTAGTAGAGTCATTTTCACAATATTGATTTTTCCAGTCCAAAACATGTTATATCTCTCCATCTGTTTCTATCATCTTGAATTTCTTTCATCAGTGTCATAATTTTCTGCATACAGGTCTTTTGTCTCCTTAGGTAGGTTTATTAATAGATATTTTATTCTTTTTGTTGCAATGGTAAATGGCAGTGGTTTCTTAATTTCACTTTCAGATTTTTCATCATTAGTGTATACGAATTCAAGAGATTTCTGCGTATTAATGTTGAACCTGCTACTTTACCAAATTAATTGATTAGCTCTAGTAATTTTCTGGTAGAATCTTTGGGATTCTCTCTATATATTATCATGTCATCTGCAAACAGTGACAGCTTTACTTCTTCTTTACCAATATGGATTCCTTTTATTTCTTTCTCTTCTCTGATTGCTGTGGCTAAAACTTCCAAAACTATGTTGAATAATAGTGTTGAGAGTGGGCAACCGTGTCTTGTTCCTTATCTTAGTGGAAATGGTTTCAGTTTTTCACAATTGAGGATGATGTTGGCTGTGGGTTTGTCATATATGGCCTTTATTATGTTATTCTGAATTATTTTTCAGGTAGACTGCATATTTCTTATTCATTTGTTAGGTCTGGTGGGTTATTACCTTGCTCCTTCATCTCCTGTTTGATTTTCTATCTTTGCATTTTGCTTCACTTTCTGTGGTTTGAGTCTCCTTTTTGCAGGCTGCAGGTTCGTAGTTCCCATTGTTTTTGGTGTCTGTCCCCAGTGGTTAAGTTTGGTTCAGTGGGTTGTGTGGGCTTCCTGGTGGAGGGGACTAGTGCCTGTGTTTTGGTGGATGAGGCTGCATCTTGTCCTTCTGGTGGACAGGCCCACGTCTGGTAGTGTGTTTTGGGGTGTCTGGGGCCTTATTATGGGTTTAGTCAGCCTCTCTGTTAATGGGTGGGGTTGTGTTCCTGTCTTGCTAGTTGTTTGGCATAGGGTGTCCAGCACGGTAGCTTGCTGGTCATTGAGGGAAGCTGGTCCCTGGTGTTGAGAAGTAGATCTCTGGGAGATTTTCGCCATTTGATATTATGTGGAGCTGGGAGGTCTCTTGTGGACCAGTGTCCTGAAGTTGGCTCTCCCACCTCAGAGGTACAGCACTGACTCCTGGCTGCAGCACCACCACTTTCATCCACGTGGCTCAGAATAAAAGGGAGAAAAAGAAGAAAGAAAGAAAGAAAGAAAGAAAGAAAGAAAGAGAGAAAGGAAGGAAGGAAGGAAGGAAGATGGTAAAATAAAATAAAATAAAGTAAGATAAAATAAAATAAAGTAAGATAAAATTTAAAAAGTTATTAAAATAAAAATAATTACTAAGAAAAATAATTTTTTTAAAGAAAAAAATAAAAACGGACAGATAGAACCCTAGGACAAATGGTGGAAGCAAAGCTATACAGACAAAATCTCACACAGAAACATACACACTCACAAAAAGAGGAAAAGGAGAAAAAATCATAAATCTTGCTCTTATAGTCCACCTCCTCAATTTGGGATGATTCATTGTCTATTCAGGTATTCCACAGATGCAGGGTACATCAAGTTGATTTGGAAGCTTTAATCCGCTGCTTCTGAGGCTGCTGGGAGAGATTTCCCTTTCTTTTCTTTTTCTCACATCTCCCAGTGCTCAGCTTTGGATTTGGCCCTGCCTCTGCATGTAGGTCGGCGGAGGGCGTCTGTTCTTCGCTCAGACAGGACGGGGTTAAAGGAGTAGCTTCTTTGGGGAATCTGGCACACTCAGGCTGGAGAGGAGGGAGGGTTATGGAGTGTGGGGCCAGCCTGTAGCGTCAGAGGCCAGCGTGACGTTGCACCAGCCTGAGGCGCGCCGTGCGTTCTCCTGGGGAAGTTGTCCCTGGATCACGGGACCCTGGCAGGGGCGGGCTGCACAGGCTCCCAGGAGGGGCGGTGTGGATAGTGACCTGTGCTTGCACACAGGCCTCTTGGTGGCTGCAGCAGCAGCCTTAGCGTCTCATGCCCGTCTCTGTGTTCCGCACTGTTAGCCGCGGCTCACGCCCATCTCTGGAGCTCGTTTAAGCAGCGCTCTTAATCCCCTCTCCTCGTGCACAAGGGAACAAAGAGGGAAGAAAAAGTCTCTTGCCTCTTCAGCAGGTCCAGAATTTTTCCCGGACTCCCTCCTGTCTAGCCATGGTGCACTAACCCAGTCAAGCTGTGTTCACACCTCCAACCCCAGTCCTCTCTCTGGGGTCTGACCTCCGAAACCGGAGCCTCAGCTCCCAGCCGCCCGCCCCATCGGGTGAGCAGACAAGCCTCTCAGGCTGGTGAGTCCAGGTAAGCACTGATCCTCTGTGTGGGAATCTCTCTGCTTTGCCCTCCTCACTCCTGTTGCTGGGCTGTCCTTCTTGGCTCCAAAGCTCCCCCCTCTTCCACCTGCAGTCTCCACCCACGAAGGGGCTTCCTAGTGTGTGGAAACATTTTCTCCTTCACAGCTCCCTCCCACTGGTGCAGGTCCCGTCCCTATTCTTTTGTCTGTTTTTTATTTTTCTTTTGCCCTACTTAGGTACGTGGGGAGCTTCTTGCCTTTTGGGAGGTCTGATGTCTTCTGCCAGCGTTCAGTCGGTGTTCTATTGGAGCAGTTCCACGTGTAGATGTATTTCTGATGTATCTGTGGGGAGGAAGGTGATTTCCACTTCTTACTCTTCTGCCATCTTCTCCGACCTCCTGGCCTTTATTATGTTGAGGAAAGTTCCCTCTATGCCTATTTTCTGGAGGGTTTTTATCATAAATGCTTGATGAATTTTGTCAAAAGCTTCCTGTGCATTTTTTCTGCATTGGTTCTTTGTTGTTGTGTATGGTCTTTTTATAGTTGTGGTGAGTGGGGTTTACTCTTCTTTGTGGTGCATGGGCTTCTCATTGTAGTGGCTTCTCTTGTTATGGAGCACGGGCTCTAGGCTTGTGGGCTTCAGTACTTGCAGCATGTGGGCTCAGTAGTTATGGCACATGGGCTCTAGAGTGCAGGCTTAGTAGTTGTGGTGCACTAGGCTTAGTTGCTCCATGCACATGAGATCTTCCCAGACCAGGGTTTGAACCCGTGTCCCCTGCATTGGCAAGCAGATTCTTAACCACTGTGCCACCAGGGAAGTCTCTTTTGCAATAGTCTTGTTTTAAATTCTTTTTTGTCTGATATGAGAATTGCTACTCTAGCTTTCTTTTGATTTCCTTTTGCATGGAATATATTTTTCCATCCCTTCAGTTTCAGTCGGTATGTGTCCCTAGGTGTGAAATGGGTCTCTTGTAGACAGCACATATACAGGTCTTGTTTTTGTATCCATTCAGTCAGTCTATGTCTTTTGGTTGGAGCATTTAATGCATTTACATTGAAGGTAGTTACAAATATGTAGGTCTTATTGCCATTTTGTTAGTTGTTTATGATTTGTTTTTGTTGGTCTTTGTTCTCCCTTTCTTTTTCTCCTGTTCTCTTGTGATCTGATGATTTTTTTTAGTGTTGTGTTTGGATTCCTTTTTCTTATTTATGTGTATATCTATTAGAGTTTTGGTTTGTGGTTAACATGAGGTTTTGAAATAGCAGTCTATATACATACCTGATTGTTTTAAGTTGCTGATCTATTAATTTCAATTGTACTTCAAATATCCTGCATTTGTACTCTCCTCCTCTCATGATTATTGCTTTATATATCATATTTCTGTGTGGATAACTTCCTACTTTTACTGAGTGTTTACCTTTACTTGTGAGCTTTCACATTTTGTAATTTTCTTGTTTCTAGTTTTAACACTTTTTTTTTCCACCTAGAGAAGTTCCTTTAGCATTTGTTGTAAAGCTTGTTTAGTGGTGTGAATTCTTTAAGCTTTTGCTTCTCTGTAAAACTTTTGATTCCTCTGTGAAATATGTGAGAACCTTCCTGTGTAGAATATTCTTGGTTGTCACTTTTTCTTTACTTTAAATATAATGTGCCACTCCCTTGTGGCCTGCAGATTTTCTGCTGAAAAATCAGCTGATAGCCTTATGAATATTCCCTTGTATATTATTTGTTACTTTTCTCTTCTTGCTTTTAATATTTTCTCATTGTATTTAATTGTCCTCAATTTGATTAATATATATCTTGGTGTGTTCCTCTTTTGGTTGATCCTGTGTGGGGCTCTCTGATCTTCCTAGCCTTGAGTGACTGCTTCCTTACCCATGTTAGGGAAGTTTTCTGCTATTATCTCTTTAAATAACTTCTCAGGCCCTTTCTCTCTCTCTGTTCTCATTCTGGGACCCCTATAATGCGATTGTTGGTGCCTTTGACATTGTCTGAGAGGTTTCTTAACCTGTCCTCATTTCTTTTTGTTTGTTTATTCTGTTCTGCAGCAGTGATTTCCACCACTCTGTTTTCCAGCTCACTTATCCATTCTTATGCCTCATTTATTCTGCTATTGATTCTAGTGTATTTTACATCTCATTTATTATATTCTTCAACTTTGTTTGGTTGTTCTTTATTTTTCCTAATTCTTTATTAAAAACTTTTTAAAATTCTTGTTCTTTGCATCCATTCTTTTCCTGAGTTCTTGGATTATCTGTATGATCCTTATGATTGCCTATTATTTGTTCTTCTGGGGTTTTATCTTGTTCCTTCATCTGGAACATGTTCCTCTGCTGTCTCATTTTGTATTGACTTCTATTTGTATTTTTATGTATGTGGAAAGTTAATTATGTTTCTGGGCTTTGGAGAAGTAGCCCTCTGTGGGGGATGTCCTATGTTTCCCAGCAGTACACACCCCTCTAGTCACCCAATGGCCAGGGACTAGCTGGTCCCTGGATATGTTCTGACCCGTTTTGTAGACTCAGTTCCATGGGCTGTCGGACTGTATATTTCTTGCTTGTGGTGTCTGCCCTCTGGTGAATGAGGCTGTTCTAGAGGCTTGTGTAGGCTTCCTGGTGGGAGGGGCCACTGCCTGCCGACTGGTGGCTGGAGTTGTGTCTTGGCTTTCTGGTGGATAAGGACACATCATGGGTCAAGTCTAGAGGTGGCTGTAGACTCAGGAATTCTTTAGGTAGCCTGTCTATTGATTAGTGGGACTGTGTTCCTGCCCTGTTGGTTTTATGACCTGATGCATTCCAACACTGCAGCCTGCAGGCTTTTGGGTGAGGCCAGATATTGGTGCTAATGTCCCAAGCAAGATGTCAGCCTTCAGATGAGTACTACTGTATATGTTCACCAGCCACCTTTATGTCCCAAGAGAGAGCCACATCTGCACCCACCCCTTCCATCGGAGACCCTTGAAGACCAGAAGGTAGGTCTGGGCCAGGCTCGTTTGAAGTCACTAATTTTGCCCTGGGTCGTGGTGCACATGAGAACCTGTATGCATCCTCCCAGTGTGGAATCTCTGTTTCTCCCTCTCCTGTGGAGCTCCTACAATTAAGATCTGCTGCCCTTCAAAGCCAAATGCTTTGGAGGCTCCTCCTTCTGATGCCAGACCCCCAGATTGGTGAGCCTGATGTGGGGCTCAGAACTCTCACTTCCATGGGAGAAGTTACAAAATATAATTATTCTCCAGTTTGTTGGTTGCCCATTACAGGATATGGGATTTAATTATATCAAGAGTGCACCTCTCCTACAATATAATTTAATTTCTTCTTTGTCTTTTATGTAGAATATCTTTTCCGATACATTCCAGTTCTTTTTCTTTTAATTGACAGTTGTTTAGCAGTTAGTTGTGATTTTGGTGTTCTCATGGGAAGAGGTGAGCTCAAGGTCTTCTACTCCACCATTTTGCCTTCTCTCCTCCTCCCCCATTTTTTTAAGAAAAGTTTTGTCAAATATAGAATTCTTGGTTAACAGTTTTATGTTTTAGAACTTTAAATACATCATCTCACTGGCTTCTAGCCACCATGGTTTCTGATGAGAAACTGGTTCTTATTCTTATTGGGAATCACTTCTACATTATGACTCACTTTGCTCTTGATACTTTAAACATTTTCTCATTGTCTTTGGCTAGAGTCAATATTAATGTGTATGAGGGTAGATCCGCGGGTATATCTATTTGGGTTCATCCTATTTTGAGTTTGTTGAGCTTTTAGATGTGCATCAAATCTGGGAAGTTTTTGACCATTATTTCTTTAAATATTTTATCTACCCCTTTCCCTTTCTTCTGTCCCTCTGTGACTCCCCATTATGTATATATTGGTATTCTTGATGATGTCCCATAGGTCTTAGCCTTGCTCATATTTTTTCCTCTCTGATTCTCAGACTGGATAATTTCAACTGTCCTATCATAAGGGTGTTTTTCCTTTTCAAATCTGCCGTTGAAACACTCTAGTGAAATTTTCACTGAAGTTATGATGCTTTTCTACTCAAAAATTTCTATTTAGCTCATTTTTATAATTAACATCTTACTATTAACATTCTATATTATTTCATATATATTTTCTTACTTCCTCTTAGTTGTTTTTCCATGGATCTACTTAGCTCTTTGAGCATATTTAGGACAGTTGATTTAAAGTCCTCATCTAGCAGGAGATATTTAAGATGGTGGAGGAGTAAGACATGGAGATCACCTTCCTCCCCACAAATACATCAAAAATACATCTACATGTGGAAAAACTCCTACAGAACACCTACTAATGTTGGCAGAAGACCTCAGACTTCCAAAAAGGCAGGAAAATGCCCACGTACCTGGGTAGGGCAAAAGAAGAAAGAAAAAGCAGAGACAAAAGAATAGGGATGGGACACACACCTCTGGGAAGGAGCTGTGAAGGAGGAAAATTCTCCACACACTAGAAAGCCCCTTCACTGGCCGAGATGGGGGGTGGGTGGGAGGGAAGCTTTGGAGCCATGGAGGAGAGTCCAGCAACAGGGTTGGAGAGAGCAAAGTGGAGAGATTCCTGCACAGAGGATCAGTGCCAACCAGCCTGAGACACTTGTCTGCTCACCCGCCAGGGTGGGTGGGGGCTGGGAGCTGAGGCTCGGGATTCAGAGGTGAGATCCTAGGGAGAGGACTGAGGTTGGCTGCATGAACAAAGCCTGAAGGAGGCTAGTGTGCCACATCTAGCCTGGAGGGAGTCCAGGAAAAAGTCTGGAACTGCCTAACAGGCAAGAGACCATTGTTTCACAGTGCAAGAGGAGAGGGGATTCAGAGCACTGCCTAAAGGAGCTCCAAAGAGAGGCACAAGCCACAGCTATCAGTGCAGATCCCAGAGACGAGCATGAAACTCTAAGGCTGCTGCTGCAGCCAACAAGAAGCCTGTGTGCAAGCACAGGTCACTATCCACACTTCCCCTCCCAGGAGCCTGTGCAGCCAACCACTGCCAGGGGCCCGTGATCCAGAGACAATTTCCCCGTGAGAACAGAGTGCACCTCAGGCTGTTGCAACGTCATGCCAGCCTCTAGTACCACAGGCTCACCCCATATTCCGTATACCTCCCTCCCCCCAGCCTGAGTGAGCAAGACCCCCCTAATCAGCTACTACTTTAACTCCATCCTGTCTGAAAGAAGAACAGACGCCCTCGGGTGACTTACATGAAGAGACAGGGCCAAATCCAAACCTGAATATCAGGAGCAGTGCAAACAAAGAACAGAAAGGGAAATTTCTCCATGCAGCCTCAGGAGCAGGGGATTAAATCCCCACAATCGGAGCCGAGGGGAAGATGGCGGAAGAGTAAGACACAGAGATCACCTTGCTCCCCACAGATACACTGGAAATACATCTACACGTCGAACAACTTCTACAGAACACCTACTGAATGCTGGCAGAAGACCTCAGACCTCCCAAAAGGCAAGAAAGTCCCCATGTACCTGGGTAGGGAAAAAGAAAAAAGAATAAACAGAGACAAAAGGATAGGGATGGGACCTGCACCAGTGGGAGGGAGCTGTGAAGGAGGAAATGTTTCCACACACTAGGAAGCCCCTTCATGGGTGGAGACTGCAGGTGGCGAAGGGGGAAAGCTTCGGAGCCGCAGAGGAGAGCACTGCAACAGGGGTGCAGAGGGCAAAGTGGAGAGATTCCCGCACAGAGGATCGGTGCCAACTGGGACTGACCAGCCCGAGAAGATTGTCTGCTCACCCGCCAGGGCTGGTGGGGCTGGGAGCTGAAGCTCGGGCTTCGGTTGGAGCACAGGGAGAGGACTGGGGTTGGCGGCGTGAACACAGCCTGCAGGGGATTAGTGCAGCATGGCTAGCCGGGATGGAGACCGGGGAAAAGTCTGGACCGGACGAAGAGGCAAGAGACATTTTCTTCCCTCTTTGTTTCCAGGTGCACGAGGAGAGGGGATTAAGACCTCTACTTAAAGGAGCTCCAGAGATGGGCGTGAGCCGCAGCTAACAGCGCAGACCACAGAGACGGGCATGAGACACTAAGGCTGCTGCTGCCGCCACCAAGAAGCCTGTGTGCGAGCACAGGTCACTATCCAAAATCCCCTCCCGGGGAGCTGTGCAGCCCGCCACTGTCAGGGTCCCGGGATCCAGGGACAACTTCCCCGGGAGAACGCTCGGTGCGCCACGGGCTGGTGCAACGTCACGTCGGCATCTGCTGCCACAGGCTCACCCCACACTCCGTACTGCTCCGTCCCCCGACCTGAGTGAGCCAGAGTCCCCAAAGCAGCTGCTCCTTTAATCATGTCCCGTCTGAGCGAAGAATAGATGCCCTCTGCCGACCTACATGCAGAGGCGGAGCCAGATCCAAAGCTGAGCCCCGGGAACTGTGAGAACAAAGAAGAGAAAGGAACTCACTCCCAGCAGCCTCAGAAGCAGCGGATTAAAACTCCACAAACAACTTGATCTACCTTGCATCTGTGGAATATATGAATAGACAACGAATCATCCCAAAATGAGGAGGTGGACTTTGAGAGCAAGATTTATGATTTTTTCCCCTTTTCCTCTTTTAGTGAGTGTGTATGTGTATGCGTCTGTGTGAGATTTTGTCCATATAGCTTTGCTTCCACCATTTTTCCTAGGGTTCTATCCATCCATTTTTGTTTTCTATTTTTTTAAAACAATTCTTTTTCTTAATAATTATTTTTTATTTTAATAGCTTTATTTTATATTATCTTCTTTCTTTCTTTCCTTCCTTCCCCCCTTCCTTCCTTCTTCCCTCCCTCTCTCCCTCCCTCTCTCCTTTCCTTCTTTCTTTCCTTCTTTCTTTCTTTCTTTCTTTCTTTCTTTCTTTCTTTCTTTCTTTC
>NW_020838052.1:1469703-1520999 GCF_003676395.1 Aethalodelphis obliquidens | reverse complement strand
TCTTTCTTTCTTTCTTTCTTTCTTTCTTTCTTTCTTTCTTTCTTTCTAATTTTCCTCCCTTTTATTCTGAGCTGTGTGGATGAAAGGATCTTGGAGCTGCAGCCAGGAGTCAGTGCTGTGCCTCTGAGGTGGGAGAGCCAACTTCAGGACACTGCTCCACAAGAGACCTCCCAGCTCCACATAATATCAAATGGCGAAAATCTCCCAGAGCTATCCATCTCAACACCAGTGCTCAGCTTCACTCAAGGACCAGCAAGCTACAATGCTGGACGCCCTATGCCAAACAACTAGCAAGACAGGAACACAACCACACACATTAGCAGAGAAGCTGCTTAAAATCATAATAAGTCCACAGACACCCCAAGACACACCACCAGATGTACACCTGCCCACCAGAAAGACAAGGTCCAGCCTCATTCATCAGAACTCAGGCACTAGTCCCCTCCACCAGGAAGCCCACACAACCCATGGAACCAACCTTAGCCACTGGGGACAGACACCAAAAACAACGGGAACTACGAACCAGCAGCCTGCAAAAAGGAGACTGCAAACACAGTAAGATAAGCAAAATGAGAAGACAGAAAAACACACAGCAGATGAAGGAGCAAGATAAAAACCGACCAGACCTAACAAATGAAGAGGAAATAGGCAGTCTACCTGAAAAAGATTTCAGAATAATGATAGTAAAGATGATCCAAAGTCTTGGAAATAGAATAGACAAAATGCAAGAAACATTTAACAAGGACTTAGAAGAACGAAAGATGAAAGAAGTAACAATGAACAACATGCCACTGGCATTTTTCACAGTAGTAGAACAAAAAAATTTCACAAAAGACCCCGAATAGTAAAAGCATTCTTGAGAATGAAAATCAGAGCTGGAGGAATCAGGCTTCCTGACTTTAGACTATGCTACAAAGCTACAGTAATCAAGAAAGTATGGTACTGGCACAAAAATACTCTAAAAGGGATCAATAGCAGAATAACTGAGGCAGAAGAATGGATAAGTGTCCTGGCAGATGAAATAGTGGAAATAACTACTGCAGAGCAGAATAAAGAAAAAAGAATGAAAAGAACTGAGGACAGTCTCAGAGACCTCTGGGACAACATTAAATGCACCAACATTCGAATTATAGGGGTTCCAGAAGAAGAAGAGATAAAGAAAGGGACTGGGAAAATATCTGAAGAGATTATAGTTGAAAGCTTCCCTAATATGGGAAAGGAAATAGTTAATCAAGCCCAGGAAGCACAGAGAGTCTCATACGGGATAAATCCTAGGAGAAACACACCAGGACACATACTAATCAAACTGTCAAAAATTAAATACAAAGAAAACATATTAAAAGCAGCAAGGAAAAAACAATAATTAACACACAAGGGAATCCCCATAAGGTTAACAGCTGATCATTCAGCAGAAACTCTGCAAGCCAGAAGGGAGTCGCAGGACATATTTAAAGTGATGAAGGAGAAAAACCTGCAACCAAGATTACTGTACCCAGCAAGGATCTCATTCAGATTTGATGGGGAAATTAAAACCTTTACAGACAAGCAAAAGCTGAGAGAGTTTAGCACCACCAAACCAGCTTTACAACAAATACTAAGGGAATTTCTCTAGGCAAGAAACACAAGAGAAGGAAATGACCTACAATAATGAACCCAAAACAATTAAGAAAATGGGAATAGGAACATACATATCGATAATTACCTTAAATGTAAATGGACTAAATGCTCCCACCAAAACACACAGATTAGCTGAATGGATACAAAAACAAGACCCTTATATATGCTGTCTATAAGAGACCCACGTCAGACCTAGAGACACATACAGACTGAAAGTAAGGGGATGGAAAAAGATATTCCATGCAAATGGAAACCAAAAGAAAGCTGGAGTAGCAATTCTCATATCAGAAAAAATAGACTTTAAAATAAAGACTATTAGAAGAGATAAAGAAGGACACTACATAATGATCAAGGGATCGATCCAAGAAGAAGATATAACAACTGTAAATATTTATGCACCCAACATAGGAACACCTCAATACATAAAGCAAATACTAACAGCCATAAAAGAGGAAATCGACAGTAACACAATCATAGTAGGGGCTATAACACCCGACTTTCACCAATGGACAGATCATCCAAAATGAAAATAAATAAGGAAACACAAGCTTTAAATGATACATTAAACAAGATGGACTTAATTGATATTTATAGGACACTCCATCCAAAAACAACAGAATACACATTTTTCTCAAGTGCTCATGGAACATTCTCCAGGATAGATCATATATTCTTTCACAAATCAAGAAATGGTAAATTTAAGAAAACTGAAATTGTATCAAGTATCTTTTCTGACCACAGTGCTATTAGACTAAATATCAATTACAGGAAAAGATCTGTAAAACATACAAACACATGGAGGTTAAACAATACACTACTTGATAAAGAAGTGATCACTGAAGAAATCAATGAGGAAATTAAAAAATACTTAGAAACAAATGACAATGGAGACACCATGACCCAAAATCAATGGGATGCAGCCAAAGCAGTTCTAAGAGGGATGGTTATAGCAATACAATCCTACCTTAAGAAAAAGGAAACATCTCGAATAAACAACCTAACCTTGCACCTAAAGCAATTAGTAAAGAAGAACAAAAAATTCCCAAAGTTAGCAGAAGGAAAGAAATCATAAAGATCAGATCAGAAATAAATGAAAAAGAAAAGAAGGAAATGATAGCAAAGATCAGTAAAACTAAAAACTGGTTTTTTGAGGAGATAAGCAAAATTGAGAAACCGTTAGCCAGACTCATCAAGAAAAAAAGGGAGAAGACTCACATCAATAGAACTAGAAATGAAAAAGGAGAAGTAACAACTGACACTGCAGAAATATAAAGGAACATGAGAGATTACTACAAGCAACTTTATGCCAATAAAATGGAAAACCTTGAAGAAATGGACAAATTCTTAGAAATGCACAACCTGACAAGACTGAATCAGGAAGCAATAAAAATATAAACAGACCAATCACAAGCACTGATATTGAAACTGTGATTAAAAATCTTCCAACAAGAAAAAGCCCAGACCAGATGGCTTCACAGGGGAATTCTATCAAATATTTATAGAAGAGCTAACACCTATCCTTCTCAAAGTCTTCCAAAATACAGCAGAGGGAGGAACACTCCCAAACTCATTCTACAATGGCACCATCACCCTAATACCAAAACCAGACAAGGATGTCACAAAGAAAGTAAATTACAGGCCAATATCACTGATGAACATAGATGCAAAAATCCTCAACAAAATACTAGCAAACAGAATCCAACAGCACATTAAAAGGATCATACACCATGATCAAGTGGGATTTACTCCAGGAATGCAAGGATTCTTCAATATACGCAAATCAATAAACGTGGTAAACCATATTAACAAATTGAAGGAGAAAAACCAAATGATCATTTCAATAATTGCAGAGAAAGCTTTTGACAAAATTCAACATGGATTTATGATAAAAACCCTGCAGAAAGTAGGCATAGAGGGAATTTTCCTCAACATAATAAAGTCCATATATGACAAACCCACAGTCAACATCATCCTCAATGATGAAAAACTGAAAACATTTCCACTAAGATTAGGAACAAAACATGGTTGCCCACTCTCACCACTCTTATTCAACATAGTTTTGGAAGTTTTAGCCACAGCAATCAGAGTCAAAAAAAAAATAAAAGGAATCCAAATCAGAAAAGAAGTAAAGCTGTCACTGTTTGCAGATGACATGATACTCTACATAGAGAATCCTAAAGTTGCTACCAGAAAACTACTAGAGCTAATCAATGAATTTGGAAAAGTAGCAGGATACAAAATTAATGCACAGAAACCTCTGGCATTCCTATCAGAAACCTCTGGCATTCCTATCACACTAATGATGAAAAATCTGAAAGTGAAATGAAAAAACACTGCCATTTACCATTGCAACAAAAAGAATAAAATATCTAGGAATAAACTTACCTAAGGAGACAAAAGACCTCTATGCACAAAATTATAAGACACTGATGAAAGAAATTAAAGATGATGCAAATAGATAGAGAGATATACAATGTTCCTGGATTGGAATAATCAACATTGTGAAAATGACTCTACTACGCAAAGCAATCCACACATTCAATGCAATCCCTATCAAACTACCACTGGCATTTTTCACAGTAGTAGAACAAAAAATTTCACAAAAGACCCCGAATAGTAAAAGCATTCTTGAGAACGAAAATCGGAGCTGGAGGAATCAAGGCTTCCTGACTTTAGACTATGCTACAAAGCTACAGTAATCAAGAGAGTATGGTACTGGCACAAAAACAGAAAGATAGATCAAAGGAACAGAACAGAAAGCCCAGAGATAAACCCACGCACATATGGTCACCTTATCTTTGATAAAGGAGGCAGGAATTGTAGAGTGAAGAAAGGACACCCTCTTCAATAAATGGTTCTGGGAAAACTGGACAGGTACATGTAAAAGTATGAGATTAGATCACTCCCTAACACCATACACAAAAATAAGCTCAAAATGGATTAAAGACCTAAATGTAAGGCCAGAACCTGTCAAACTCTCTGAGGAAAACATAGGCAGAACACTCTATGACATAAATCACAGCAAGATCCTTTTTGAACCACCTCCTAGATAAATGGAAATAAAAACAAAAATAAACAAATGGGACCTATGAAACTTCAAAGCTTTTGCACAGCAAAGGAAACCATGAACAAGACCGAAAGACAACCCTGAGAATTGAAGAAATAATATTTGCAAATGAAGCAACTGACAAAGGACTAATCTCCAATAATTATAAGCAGCTCATGCAGCTCAATAACAAAAAAACAAACAACCCAATCCAAATATGGGCAGAAGACCTAAATAGACATTTCTCCTAAGAAGATATACAGACTGCCAACAAACACATGAAAGAATGCTCAACATCATTAATCATTAGAGAAATGCAAATCAAAACTACAATGAGATATCATCTCACACCAGTCGGAATGGCGATCATTAAAAATCTAGAAGCAATGAATGCTGGAGAGGGTGTGGAGAAAAGGGAACACTCTTGCACTGCTGGTGGGAATGTGAATTGGTACAGCCACTATGGAGAACAGTATGGAGGTTCCTTAAAAAACTACAAATAGAACTACCATATGACCCAGCAATCCCACTACTGGACATATACCCTGAGAAAACCATAATTCAATTGAGTCATGTACCAAAATGTTCATTGCAGCTCTATTTACTATAGCCCGGAGATGGAAACAACGTAAGTGCCCATCATCACATGAATGGATAAAGAAGATGTGGCACATATATACAATAGAATATTACTCAGCCATAAAAAGAAATGAAATTGAGCTATTTGTAATGAGGTGTATGCACCTAGAATCTGTCATACAGAGTGAAGTAATTCAGAAAGAGAAAGACACATACCGTATGCTAACACATATATATGGAATTTAAGAAAAAAATGTCATGAAGAACCTAGGGGTAAGACAGGAATAAAGACACAGACCTACTAGAGAATGGACTTGAGGATATAGGGAGAGGGAAAGGTAAGCTATGACAAAGCGAAAGCATGGCATGGGCATATATACACTACAAAACATAAAATAGATAGCTAGTGGGAAGCAGCCACATAGCACAGGGAGATCAGCTCGGTGCTTTGTGACCAACTAGAGGGGTGGGATAGGGAGGGTGGCATGGTGGGAGGGAGATGCAAGAGGGAAGAGATATGGGAACATATGTATATGTATAATTGATTCACTTTGTTATAAAGCAGAAAGTAACACCATTTTAAAGCAATTATACTCCAATAAAGATGTAAAAAATAAAACAACCCACATTCATCTTTATGAACCCTGCATCTGTGGAGAACCTGAATAGAAAATGAATGTTCCCAAACTTTAGACAGTGGGCTTTGGTAGCAACTGTAGAGTTGAGGTTTCCTGTCTGGGACTGATATATATCTGATTTTATGTTTATCTTAGTTTAGTGTTTAGCACTTGTTATCATTGGTGGATTTGTTTATTTGTTTGGCTGCTCTCTTCTTTTTATTGTTATTTTAATTTTTATTTTAATAGTTTCTTTATTTTTCCTCCCTCCTCTACTGAGCCGTGTGGCTAACAGTGTCTTGGTGCTCTGGCCTGGTGTCAGGACTAGCCTCTGCGGTGGGAGAGCAGAGTTCAGGACATTGGACCACAAGACACCTCCCAGCCCCAAACAATATCAATTGGCAAGAACCCTCCCAGAGATCTCTATCTCAACACTAAGAACCCTCTACCCAATGGCCAGCAAACTCCATTCCTGGTTGCCCCATGCCAGACAAGAACAAAACAAAACCCATTAGAAAAGAGGCCATCTAAAATCATACTAAGTTCACAGACACCACAAAACTTACCACTGGAAGCGGGCCTGCACACCAGAAAGACAAGATCAAGCCCCACCCACCAAAATACAGGAACCAGTCCCCTACACCAGTAATCCTACACAATACACTGAACCAACCTCACCCACTGAGGTAAGACACCAAAAAAAAAAAAAAAAAAAACAGGAACTACAAACTTGCAGTCTGTGAAAAGGAGACCCCACACAGTAGGTTAAACAAAATGAGAAGAGGGAAAAATATGGGGCACATGAAGGAGCAAGGTAAAAACCCACAAAAACAAACAAATGAGGAGGAAATAGGCAGTCTACCTGAAAAGTAATTCAGAGTAATGATAGTAAAGATGATTCAAAATCTCGGAAGTAGAATGGAGAAAATACAAGAAACGTATAACAAGGACCTAGAAGAACTAAAGAGAAAACAATGATGGACAACACAATAAATGAAATTTTAAATTCTCTGGAAGGAATCAATAGCAGAATAACTGAGGCAGAAGAACGGAAAAGTGACCTGGAAGATAAAATAGTGGAAATAACTCCCAAGAGCAGAATAAAGAAAGATGAATGAAAAGAATTGAGGACAGTCTCAGAGACTTCTTGGACAACATTAACTGCACCAATATTCGAATTATAGAGGTCACAAAAGAAGAGAAAAAGAAAGGGAATGAGAAAATATTTAAAGAGATTATGGTTGAAAACTTCTCTAACATGGGAAAGGAATGAGTCAATCAAGTCCAGGAAGTGCAGACCATCCCATATAGGATAAATCCAAGGTGAAACACACCAAGACACATATTAATGAAACTTTGAAAAATTAAATGCAAATAAAAAATATTAAAAGCAGCAAAGGAAAAGCAACAATTAACATAAAAGGGAATCCCCATAAGGTTAACAGCTGATCTTTCTGCAGAAACACTGCAAGCCAGAAGGGAGTGGCAGGACATATTTAAAGTGATGAAAGGGAAAAATCTACAGTCAAGATTACTCTAACCAGTAAGGATCTCATTCAGATTCGATGGAGAAGTAAAAACCTTTACAAACAAGCAAAAGTTAAGAGAATTCAACACCACCAAACCAGCATTACAACAAATGCTAAAGGAACTTCTCTAGGTAGGAAACACAAGAGAAGGAAAAGACCAACAAAAACAAACACAAAATAATTAAGAAAATGGTAATAGGAACATACATATTGATAATTACCTTAAATGTAAATGGATAAAATGTCCCAACCAAAAGATACAGACTGGCTGAATGGATACAAAAACAAAACCCGTATGTATGCTGTCTACAAGAGACCAACTTCAGAACTATGGAAACATACAGAGTAAAAACGACGGGATGCAAAAAGATATTCCATGCAAATAGAAATCAAAAAAAAGCAGGAATACCAATACTCATATCAGAAAAAAAATATATGTTAAAATAAAGACTATTACAAGAGACAAAGAAGAACATTACATAATGATCAAGGGATCAATCCAAGAAGATATAACAATTGTAAATATTTATGTACCCAAATAAGAGCACTTCAATACCTAAGGCAAATGCCAACAGCCATAAAAGGGGACATTGACAGTAACACAATCATAGTAGGGGACTTTAACACCCCACTTTCACCAATGGAGAGATCAACCAAAATGAAAATAAATAAGGAAACACAAGGTTTAAATGACATATTAGACAAGATGGACTTAATTGATATTTATAGGACATTACATCCAAACACAATACACTTTCTACTCGAGTACTCATGGAACATTCTCTAGGATAAATCATATACTGGGTCACAAATCAAGCCTATCTTAAGAAAATTGAAATCATACCAAGTATGTTTACTGGCCACAACGCCATGAGACTAGATATCAATTACAGGAAAAAATCTGTAAGAAATACAAACACATGGAGGCTAAACAACACACTACTTAATAACCAACAAATCACTGAAGAAATCAAAGAGGAAATCAAAAAATACCTAGAAACAAATGACAATTAAAACACAGTCACCCAAAACGTATGGGATGCAAGAAAAGCAGTTCTAAGAAGGACGTTTATAGCAATACAACCCTACCTAAAGAAACAAGAAACATCTCAAATAAACAACCTAACCTTACACCTAAAGCAATTAGATAAAATAGAACAAAAAGCCCCAAAGTTAGTGGAAGGAAAGAAATCATAAAGATGTGATCAGAAATAAATAAAAAGAAATGAAGTAAACAATAGTAAAGATCAATAAAACTAAAACCTGGTTCTTGAGAAGATAAATACAACTGATAAACAATTAGCCAGACACATCAAGAAATAAAGGGAGAAGACTCAAATTAACAATATTAGATATGAAAAAGGAGAAGTAACAACTGACACTGCAAATATAAAAAGGATCATGAAAGATTACTACAAGCAACTATATGACAATAAAATGGACAATCTGGAAGAAACGGACAAATTCCTTGAAAAGCACAACCTTCTGTGACTGAACCAGGAAGATATACAAATGATAAACAGACCATTCACAATCACTGAAATTGAAACTCTGATTAAAAATCTTCCAACAAACAGAAGTCCAGGACTAGATGGCTTCACAGGAGAATTGTATCAAACATTCAGAGAACAGCTAACACCTATCCTTCTCAAACTCTTCCAAAATACAGGAGAGGGAGGAACACTCCCAAACTCATTCTACGAGGCCAGCATCACCCTGATACCAAAAACAGACAAAGATATCACAAAAAAAGAAAATTACAGGCCAATCTCACTGATGAACATAGATGCAAACATCCTCAACAAAATACTAGGAAACAGAATCCAACAGCACATTACAAGGATCGTACACTATGATCAAGTGGGGTTTATCCCAGGAATGAAAGGATTCTTCAATATATGCAAATCACTCAGTGTGATACACCATAATAACAACTTGAATGATACAAGCGATATGACAATATCAATAGATGCAGAAAAATCTTTTGAAAAGTTCAACACCCATTTTTTAAACTCTCCAGAAAGTAGGCATAGACAGAACATCCCCCAACATAATAAAAGACATATATGACAAACCCAGAGCCAACATCATTCTTAATGGTGAAAAACTGAAACCATTTCCTCTAAGATCAGGAACAAGAAAAGGTTGCTCACTCTCACCACTGTTATTCAACATAGTTTTGGAAGTTTTAGATAGGGCAATCAGAGAAGAAAAAGAATTAAAAGGAATTCAAATTGGGAAAAGAAGAAGTAAAACTGTCACTTTTTGCAGATGACATGATACTACACATAAAGAATCCTAAGGATGCTACCAGAAAACTACTAGAGCTAATCAATGAATTTAGTATAGTAGCAGGATAGAAAATTAATGCACAGAAATCTCTTGCATTCCTATACACTAACAAGGAAAAATCTGAAAGAGAAATTAAGGAAATACCCCCATTTACCATTGCAACAAAAAGAATGAAATACCTAGGAATAAACCTGTCTAAGGAGACAAGAAACCTGTATGCAGAAAACTATAAGGCACTGATAAAAGAAATTAAAGATGATACAGAGGGAGTGATATACGATGTTCTTGGATTGGAAGAATCAATATTGTGAAAAAGACTGTACTACCCAAAGCAATCTACAGATTCAATGCAATCCCTATCAAACTACCAATGACATTTTTCACAGAACTAGAACAAAAAAGTTCACAATTTGTATGGAAACACAAAAGACCCCAAATAGCCAAAGCAAACTTGAGAAAGAAAAAAGGAGCTGGAGGAGTCAGGTTCCCTCACTTCAGACTATACTACAAACTACAGTAATCAAGACAGTATTCTACTGCCACAAAAACAGAAATATAGATCAGTGGAACAGGATAGAAAGCCCAGAGATAGCCCCATGCACATATGGTCACCTTATTTTTGATAAAGGAAGGAAGAATATACAATGGAGAAAAGACAGCCTTTTCAATAAGTGGTTCAGGGAAAACTGGACAGCTACATGTAGAAGAATGAAATTAGAACATTCTGTAACACCATACACAAAAAATAAACTCTAAATGGATTAAAGACCTAAATATATGCCAAACACTATAACACTCTTTGAGGAAAACACTCTATGACATAAATCACAGCAAGAACTTTTTGACCCAACTCCTAGAGAAATGGAAATAAAAACAAAATAAACAAATGGGACCTAATGAAACTTAAATATTTTGCGCAGTAAAGGAAAATATAAACAAGACGAAAAGACAACACTTAGAATGGGAGAAAATATTTGCAAATGAATCAACAGTCACAGGATTAGTCTCCAAAATGGATAAACAGCTCATGCAGCTCAATATTAAAAAAACAACACAATCAAAAAATGGGCAGAAGACCTAAACAGACATTCCTCTAAAGAAGACATACAGATGGCCAACAAACACACGAAAATATGCTCAACATCACTAATCATTTGAGAAATGCAAATCAAAACCACAATGAGGTATCACCTGACACTGGTCAGAACGGCCATCATCAAAAAATCTACAAACAATAAGTGCTGGACAGGGTGTGGAGAAAAGGGAACACTCTTGCACTGTTGGTGGGAATGTAAATTGATACAGCCACTATGGAGAACAGTATGGAGGTTCCTTAAAATCCAAAAATAGAACTACCATACGACCCAGCAATCCCACTACTGGTCATATACCCTGAGAAAACCATAATTCAAAAAGAGTCATGTACCACAATGTTCATTGCAGCTCTATTTACAATAGCCAGGACTTGGAAGCAACCTAGGTGTCCATCGACAGATGAATGGATAAAGAAGATGTGGCACATATATACAATGGAATATTTCTCAGCCATAAAAACAAATAAATTGAGTTATTTGTGGTGAGGTGGATAGACCTAGAATCTGTCATACAGAGTGAAGTAAGTCAGAAATTGAAAAACAAATACTGTATGCTAACACATGTCTGTGGATTCTAAAAAAAAAAAAAAAAGGTCTGATGAACCTAGGGACAGGACAAGAGTAAAGATGCCGTTGTAGAGAATGGACTTGAGGATATGGTGATGGAGAAGGGTATGCTGGGACGAAGTGAGAGAGTGACATGGACATATATACACTACCAAATGTAAAATAGATAGCTAGTGGGAAGCAGCTGCATATCACAGCAGATGATCTCAGTGCTTTGTTACCACTTAGATGGGTGGGATAGGGAGGGTGGGAGGGAGATTCTAGATGGAGGGGATATGGGAATATATGTATACATATAGCTGATTCACCTTGTTTTACAGCAGAAACTAACTCAACTTTTTAAAGCAATTATACTCTAATAAAGATGTTAAATAAATAAAAAATAATAAATAAAAAACAGTTGCATTAAGGAAAAAAATAATAAATCCTCATCTAATAAGTTGAATGTTTTGTTTTCAGCAATGAATTTTATGTATTTTTTTGTGTGTATGGATCAAACATACTTTCCTGTGTCTTTGTAATCTTGTGTTTTTTTCCATTGAAAGTTGGAATTTTTAATATTATAATGTGGGAACTCTGGAAATAAGTTTCTCCTCCTTTCCAAGGTTTGCCATTGCTGAGGGCTGCAGTCATCCATTTGTTTAGTGACTTGTACAAGCTGTATTTGCAAAGATTGTGGGGATTTTTGTCATGTATTTTGCCTAAAGTGTTTCTTCTATTATCTTAGCAGTCATCTAGCGACCTGACAGATAATTACCTAAATGCTTGGGACCCCCTCCACAAAAGAAATAGTTCTTCTTGTTTTGAAGATTGGCTCTGAACTGAGGCACTCCTTCAGTGTTAAGCAAGGCTGCCTATGATTTTGTCTTGGCATTTACCTCCTGCTTGTGTGGAGCTCACAGAGTTGCAAACCTAGGATCCTCTCATGATTTTTCTAGACATTCATCCCAGCCCTGGAAATGACTGTTGCTCTCAAGGTACCTCAGTATACATGGTAACAATTTTCTTTTTGTTAGCTCCTGGTGCCATAGCAAATACCATAGACTGGGTGGCAGAAATTCATTTCTCCCAAGTCTGGAGGCTGAGAAGACCAAAATCAAGGTGCCTGCTGATTTGGTTCCTGATGAGAACCATCTTCCTAATTAGCAGATAGATGCCTTCTTGCTGTATCCAAACATCATGGAGAAATAATCTGTCTCATGTCTTCATCATAAGGGCACTAAGCCTATTCATGAGGGCTCCATCCTCATGTCCTAATGACGTCCCAAAATCTCCACCTCTAAATACCATCACAATTGGATTAAATATAAAACATATAAACTTTGAGAGAACACATTCAGTCCATAGCACACTTCAAATCTCTTCAAAATTTCCCCCAAATCTTCCTCCTCATTTCCTCCTTCCCAGTCTTTTGGATATGTCTGCTGCCTCCCCCATCAACTCTCCCTTGCCCCATGCAGCTACACGTAATATGTCCTTAAAGGTTTTTGACAGATGTCACTGCCATCTGGAAAGCCACTCCAGCCCTGGGTGGGAGAGAGGGGCACAGGAGGTGTAGAAACAATGTCAGCCTCTGAGCCAGTCCCTTAGGGAACTTTCAGACAGATCAAAATACACAACCACAAGCTTTTGATAGCAAGGTTCTTATTGCTCCACTGACACCAACAACCTGCACCAGGAATGCAGGCCTCCATCCTCCCAGCTACTGATTAACTGGAAACTGAGGATGTTAAATGGGTAAGCCCAAATGCCACAATACTTTCTTACCAAAATTTGTCAACCCCCCCCGAAATGGTGTAGTTTTGTTTGTTTTTATTTTTCTTGATTCCAGAGTTCTGGGAAAAAAATTGATTCTGTCATTTTTGCCAGGTTAATGATTGCTTCAGTGGAGGGCCTGGTTTTTGAGTTCCCTACTTTTCCATTTTCCATAATATTACTCTATTATCCTTGTCCTAAATTTTTTACTGTAATTAACTGGAATTCTTACCATCTGTGCTGCTGTGGACAGAGATTAGTTGACACTTGTGACTGTATTTGTTCCCTGATATATAAACAAGAGTTAGGAAACACTTGCATCAGATTTCCAGAAACTTGAGACTTCACAAGAAAATGATCAACCCACTCTTGGACCTCACAAGGATTTAGCTTGTCTAGACAAACCAGGGTTCAGGTATCATTAGCTTCCACAAAGAGGTGAGGGTTATTAAGCAATAATGCCATACATTTCATCATATTCTTCCAGGTGTCTTGCCAGCCTGGACAAGATAAATCATTTCTGGGTTATAGACAACTTACCTGGGAATGTTACTGAACCTTTGACACCCCACTGGTTTATCTCTGCCTCTCTTGCCACCAGGAATGAGTGTTAGAAGCCTAGGGTGCCACATTGGATGGCACTGGTGAAGGAAAGAAGAAAATGATGCTCCTTATAAGATGAGCATTCATTCAACTGGTCTTTGGGTCCTCTGAGAGACACAGAGAGGCTGTAAATTATTGTTATGGGCACACTTAAGTGAGAGGGATTGGGCTTTGACTCTTTCCAGGTTCTAACTCTCATGAACTGTGTGCCTTTTGTTACCGAACCATGTTTGTTTTGCCCAATACACAGTAAGCCAAAATGCTGAGACTCTGATGTTTGCAGCAAAGAGAGTATTTGTTTGCAAGGTAGCCAAGGGAGGAGACTGGAGAACATATCTCAAATCTGCCTCCCTAAAGGTAAGGGCTTGGGTTATTAGTGGGATAAAGTATAAAGGAGCGGGACAGTCAGAGGCATGGGGAGTGTGAGGAAAGCTGATTTGAAAAAGATGTGGTAATCGCTGTTCTGTGCATACATACCTGGGATACCGGCCTCCGCATGTTCTGAGGGTGGCCCTTTGATATCATAAACTCACCAAGCTGACCCTCATGCATGACCAGTTGAAGGGTCAGTAGTCCTGTAACCAAGCAGGACTCTATAGGGTCTTCTGCAGTCAGACCTCTCCACCTGACTCTTGTTTGTGGAGAAATTCTAGCCTCCTAGACCCTCCCTTAGTTCCAAAGTGCAGATTAAATCAGAGAAGTGAGGAAATGCAGAAACAAAGGAAAACAGTCAAGTAAGACAAAATAATTGTTTAGCCATTAAACAAAGTCAAAGACCTTTAGTTCCCCCTCAAGGGCTATAGATAATATCCTGAGTCATATCCTTGAGCTGTTTTGCAGATACTGAAAACCCCACCAGGTGGAAAAAGCTAACTGCATATTGAGCACAAACTCATAGTCCACAGACCAATTGGAAACAGAGGGTTGGTGATGTTGACTCCCGAATACCTCACCACCAACCAATCAGAAGCACAAGCTCATCATGCACCCCACTACCCTTCCCTTACCCTGTCCTTTAAAACCTTCCTCTGAAAGCCAGCAGGAAGATCAGGTCTTTAAAGCATTATCTACCAGTACTCTTTGTTTGGCCTTTCAATAACTGTTACACTTTCCCTCACCACATCCTGGTGTCAGTAGATTGGCTTTAGTGCATGTGGGTGAGCAGACACCAGTTTGGTTCGGTAGCAGTCCTATCCAGTCTTTACAAGCCCAGCTCAAGCTAGATGCAGCTGACCCCAAATTCCTAAAAAATAACCTGGGCAAATATTTTATTGTTTAGGTGACTTGCCACTTGGAGAACGTGCAAGTCTTAAAATGACCTTGATTAGAGAAGGCAAGTGAAATGGATTTAACCTGCGCTTTCACCTTGGGCAAGTCTCCTAACCTCTCTGAGTCTCCAATTCTCTCATTCATTGACTGTGGCTACTTTTCTGCCTCACCGGGCTACTGTGAGAATAAATGCAAAAAATTAGGTAACAAATATGAATATTTACTATAGATTCAGAGCCTTCCTATGGCCAGGCTCTTTGATCAAACAATTTCTATTCTTGAGGTTATTTCATCCTCATGAAAACCCATGAAGCAAGTGGTGTTGTCCCTCTTGCAAACTAAAGATCAGACAACTGAAGTAACTTGCCTAGTGTTACACAGTAAGTATAGAGCCTAGACTAAAACCCAGGCCAATCTGTTGAAAGGTTTAAAAATGAGATGGTGAACATGAAGACTGTTGACCTCATGAGCCTCAGGAGGCCTCCCAGCCTATGTTCCAGGATCTATGAGAAAGTCCCCCACCCAGTTAATGCTAACACTGACTGGGGTTGGCTTTATGCTGCATATCATTTTATATCACCTCACCCCTCCCCTGCGTGGTAGATATTACTATCATTACCCTCATTTTAGAGACAAGAGAACTGAGGCACAGAGAGATCTAGTGACTCACCCATGGTTACATAGCTGGCAAACAGCAGTTCTAGGAAGTGGACTCAGACTCCAGGAAAAGGTGTCTCATCTTTACAACATGCTGTTTCATCTTCATGCAACGTGTTTTCTTACCCAGGATCTGGGGTAGGTACATTTCCTGCCTGCCAAGTTCTCCCAGGCATAAGCACTCAGCCCAATCCCTGGCATGTGGTGATGCTTCTCTGCTCTACCAGGCCAAGACATTGTGATTCAACTCAGGTTCTCCCCTATGCCTCTGCCTTCTTCTTCCTCTCCCTGCTACTTCCCTGTGAAAAGGCCAATGACAAAAATAATTCACAGGGCTTCCCTCTGTGTCTTTGGTAACTACCCTGTGACAAGTCAAGAGTGCTAGTGCCTGACAAACACCACTGTTTGATAAGGAAACAAATATGGAAGAAAGGGACAGGGCAAATCCTTCCAAGGTTTGGGTGAGTACTCCAAGTCTCCCAGCATTTTTCTCTGTTTTTTCTTTGCCCTACCCAGGTACCTGAGGAGTTTCTTGCCTTTTGGGAAGTCTGAGTTATTCTGTCAGCATTCAGTAGGTGTTCTATAGGAGTTGTTTCACATATAGATGCATTTCTGATGTATTTGTGGGGAGGAAGGTGATCTCCACATCTTACTCCTCCTCCATCTTGAAGGTCTCTCCTATCTCACATCTTTATCTATTCATCTGTTGATGGACTCTTAACTTGCTTCCATATACTGGCTATGCTAAATGATGTTGCTATAAATATTGGGGTGCGTATATCTTTTCAAATTATGGTTTTCATGCACTGTGGATATATTCCCAGGAGTTGAATTGCTGGATCATGTAGTAGTTTTATTTTTATATTTTGGAGGAAACTCCATACTGTTTTCTAAAGCGGCTGCACCAATTGACATTCCCACCAACAGTGTACTAAGGTTCTCTTTTGTCTACATCCTCAACAACATTCCTGATTTGTTGGGTTTTTTTTATGATAGTCATTCTAACAGGTGTGAGGTGACATCTCATTGTGGTTTTGATTTGCATTTCCCTGATGATTAGTAATGTTGAGCACATTTACATGAGGCTGTCTTTTCACTTGTCTGATGGTTTCCTTTGCTGTGCAAAAGTTTTTAAATTCAATTGCATCATTTTGTTTATTTTTTTAATTTTCTTTTCCTTGCCTGAGGAGACAGATCCAAAAGAAAAGTTTCTGAGACTCATGTCAAAGAATTTATTGCCTATGTTTTATTTTAGGAGTTTTATAGCTTCCAATGTTACATTTAGGTCTTTAAACTATTGGGGTTTATTTTGTATATGGGGTGAGAAAATGTTCTAATTTCATTCTTTGACATGTAACTGTCCAGTTTTCACAACCCCACTTATTGAAGAGACTTTTTTTTCCCATTGTATATTTTTGCCTCTTTTGTCATAGATTAATTGACCCCATGTACGTGGGTTAATTTCTGGTTTCTCTATTCTGTTCCATTGCTCTATGTATCTGTTTTGGTGCCACTACAATACTGTTTTGATTAATGTACTTTGAAGTATAGTTTGAATACAAGGAGTGTGAAACCTCCAGCTTTGTTCTTTTTTCTCAAGATTGCTTTGGCTATTCAGGATCTTTTGTGGTTCCATAAATTTTTTAGGATATCTTGTTCTAGTTCTGTGAAAAATATCATGGGTATTTTGATAGGATAGCCTTAAATCTGAGATTGCTTTGGGTAGTATGGACATTTTAACAGTATTATTGTTCCAATACATGAACATATGTTATCATTCCATTTAATTGTATCATCTTTAATTTCCTTCATCAGTATCTTATAATTTTCAGCATACGCATCTATCAACCCCCTTGGTTAATTTTATTCCTAGGTATTTTATCCTTTTGATGTGATTGTAAATGGGCTTGTTTTCTTTCTTTTTCTTTCTGATAGTTCATTATTAGTGTATAAAAAAGCAACTAATTTCTGTATATTAATCTTGTATCCTTCAACTTTACTGAATTAATTTATTACTTATACTTTTTAGGCAGTCTTTAGTGTTTTCTACTTTTAGTGTCATGTTATCTGCAAATAGTGACACTTGTACTTCTCTTTAAGTTTGGGTGCCTTTTACTTCTTTTTCTTATCTGATTGCTGTGGCTAGGATTTCCGATATTATGTTAAACAGAAATGGAGAGAATGGGCAACCTTGTCTAGTTCTCAATTTTAGAGGAAAAGCTTTCAGTTTTTCACCATTGAGTATGATGTTAGCTGTGGGTTTGTCATAGATGTCCTTTATTATGTTGAGATATATTCCCTCTATAACAACATTCTTGTGAGATTTTATAATGAATCGGTGTTAAATTTTGTCAAATTATTTTTGTATATCTAATGAGATGATCATGTGATATTTATCCCTTGTTTTGTTGATGTGGTGCCTCACATTGATTTGCAGTTATTGAACAATACTTGCATCCCTGAAATAAATCCCACCTTCTTATGGTGCATGATCCTTTCTATTTATTGTTGAATTATGTTTCCTCATATTTTGTGAAGGATTTTTCATGTTTATTCATCAGAGATATTTGACTGTAACTTTTATTGTAGTGCCTTTGTCTGGTTTTGGTATCAGTGTGGTGAGTGGTTGCCTCTAGAATGAATTTGTGAGTGTTCACTCATCTTCCCTTTTTTACAATAGTTTGTTAAGAATAGGTATTAACTCTTCTTTATATGTTTGGTAGAATTTGGCTGTAAAATTTTTCAATTCTGCACTACTGTTGGCAGTTTTTAAACTATTGATTCAACTTCAATAATGATAATCTGTCTGTACAGATGTTCTATTCTTTCCTGATTCAGTCTTGGAACATGATATGTTAATAAGAATTTAACCATTTCTTTAGGTTGTCCAATACATTGTCATGTAACTATTTGTATTATTCTGTTATGATTGCATTTCTGTATTATCAATTGTAATTTCTTCTGTTTCATTTCATATTTTGTTTATTTGGGTCCTTGTTCTTTCTTAAAGAGCCTGCTTAAAAGTTTATCAATTTTGTTTATCATTTCAAAAAAAACCCCCAGATCTGGTTTTATTGATCTTTTCTATTATATTTTTTTGATTTCTTATTTATTAGTGCTCTGATCTTTATTATTCCATTCCTTCTGCTGACTTTGAGCTTTGTTAGTTCTTCTTTTTCTAATTCCATTAGATGGTTTGTTAAGTTATTTTGTTTGTTTGTTTGTTTTCCTGCTTCTTGAGGTAGGCCTGTGTTGCTATAGACTTCCTTCTTAGATCTGCTTTTGCTGCATCCCATTGAATTTGGAAAGTTGTGTTTTAATTTGCATTTTTCTCAAGTTACTTTCTAATTTTTCTTTAGATTTCTTTGAAGATCACTTGGTTTTTCAGTAGCATGTTGTTTTATCCCCTATTTGTGTTTTTCTCATTTTTCTTTCTGTAATTGATTTCTAGTTTCATACTGTTCAGGTTGGAAAAAATGCTTGATATAATTTCTATCATCATAAATTTGTTGAGACTTGTTCTACTGTCTAAGTGATCTATCCTGCAGATTTTTCCATGTGCACTTAAAACAAGTGTATTCTGCTGAGTTTGGATGGAATGTTCTATATATATCTAATAGGTCCAACTGTCCTAATGTGTAATGTAAGGCCAATGTTTCCTCATTATTTTCTGTCTAGATTATCGGTCCACTGATGTAAGTGGAGCTGTTAAAGTCCCCTATTATTATTATTTGGGGGTTGTGGTGGCAGTGCCATACGGCTTGCAGGATCTTAGTTCACTGACCAGGGATTAAACCTAAGCTCCAGCTGTGAAAGCACTGAATTCTAACCACTGGACCACCAGGGAATTCCCTAAAGTCCCCTATTATTGTTGTATTATTGTTAATTTCTTCCTTTATGTCAGTTGATATTGGCTTTACATATTTAGGTGCCCCTATTTTAGGTGCATATATGCTTACAAATGTTACATGTTCTTCTTGAATTGTTCCCTTTATAATTGTATAATATCCTTCTTTGCCTTTTTTTAATACACTTTGTTTAAAAATATCCATTGTCTGTTATGAGAATTGTTACTTCAGCTTTATCTTCTTTTAAAGACACAGTCACTGTCTGTGTGTCTTTAGCTCTGAAGTGAGTCTCTTATAGGCAGGATATAGATGTGTCTTCTTTTTATCCAATAAGCTAACTTATGTCTTTTGATTGCAGCATTAGTCCATTGGCATTTAAAGTGATTATTGATAGGTATATGCTTATTGCCATTTTGTACTTGTTTTCTGGTTGTTTTTGTAGTTCATCTCTGTTCTTCTTTTCTTAGTTTCTTCCCCTGTAGTTTGATGATTTTAGTTAGTGTTATGGTGTTTTCTTTTCTCTGAAGTTTTTGTGTATTTGTTGTAGGTTTTTGATTTATGGTTACCATGGAGCTTATATATTTCAATCTATAACTATATCTACTTGTTTTAAACTGATAATCCTTTAGGTTCAAACACATTCTGAATGCTCTACATTTTTATCTCACACACAGTTTTTGTGTTGTTAATGTCATATTTTTTATCTTCATCTCTACCCCTTGACTGTTTATTATACTTATAGATGATTTTACAATTTTTGTCTTTTAAGCTTGCTATAAGCTTAAGTGGTTGATACACAGCCATTACTATACACTTGCTTTTATCAGTGAGGAGTTTGCCTTCCTGTAATTTTTTATTTCTTTTTGTATCCTTCTCTTTTTCATTTAAGTAAACCCTTTAACACTTCTTGAAAGATCAGTTTAGTATTTATGAACTCTTTTAGTTTTGGCTTCTCTGGGAAACTCTGTCTTCTCTCCATCAATTCCGAATAACTTTGCTGGGTAGAGTATCCTAGGTTGTAGGGGTTTTTTCTTTTCTTTTCTTTTCTTTTAGAACTTTGAATATATCATGACACTCCCTTCTGGCCTGCCAAGTTTCTGCTGAAAAATCAGCTGATGGCCTTCACCTGGGGGTTCACCTGAATGTGACCTCGTTTTTCTATTGCTGCCTTTACAATTCTCTCTTATCATAAAATTTTCCCATTTTATTTATCTGTCAGTTTGAGTCTCTTGGGTTTATATTGTTTGAGACTCTCTGTGCATCCTGTTCCTGAATATCTGTATCCTTCTTCGGTGTAGGAGGTTTTCAGCCAAAATTTCATCAAATATATTTTTGACCTATTGTTCTTCTCTTCTCCTTCTAGAACTACATACTGTGAATGTTAGTATGATTAATTGTCCCAGTGGCACCTTAAACTATACTCATTTTTTTTAAATGTTGGGTTTTTTGTTGTTGATTTTGTTTTGTTTGTTTTTGCTTTTTTTTGTTTTTTTCTGCAGTTCTGGTTAGTTGATATCCATAATTCTATTTCCGAGATTGCTTATGTGTAAGAAGAGATACAGAAGACTGTGTCAATCAATCTCCTCTTGATTCCCTTTAGTGTAGTTTTCAATTCAGTTATTGCATACTTCAGCTCTGATTGGTTCCTTTTTATAGTTTCTAATTCTTTGTTAAAATTCTCACTGTGTACATCTCTTCTTATCACATTGTCAGTTAGCATTCTTAGTACTATTGCTTTGAATTCTTTTTAGGTAAGTTATTTATCTCTGTTTCATTAGGGTTTTTCCCACAGGTAATTTTTTCTTGTTTTCCAATTAGAAACATATTCTTTGGTCTTCTCATTTTGTTTAGCTTTCTCTGTTTCTATGAAATTAGGTGAAACAGTTACATATCCTGATCTTACAATGTGTGTTCTTTTGTTGGAGCATCCCTGCACAGGTTGTGTGTGCCCAGTGGCTTTGGTGGGAGAACTGTATCTGAAGTAGGCATGGGCTGAATCTTCCCCGAGGGTGTGCTGGCAGCCAGTGCCTTGGTGGGAGGTCACACTGGAGTTGGATGGGCTAAAGAAAGGGTCATGTTCAAGCTGGGACATCTGCTCTGCTCAATGGTTCTCACTGCCCTATTAGGATAAGGGCAGATCCTAAGGTGCTGTAGCAGAAGGCCTGAGGTACTTGGGTTTCTTCCAGGTTTGACATCAGTCTTTCCTTTGCTTGGGGTCATAGCTGGGACATGAGAGCTTGTGACTACCCTTTTATGGTGGTTTCATACACCCCCTCACCCCCTACGTGGTGTGCCTGCCTTGGTTAGAGGCTGGGTTGGGGCTCAAAGGATTGTTGTCAGAATTTTTTTTATTTTAAGGAAGTCCAATTTATCATTTTTTCTTTGATTGCTCTGATCTCAGTGTCATATCCATGAAGTCTGCCAAATCCAATGTCTAAATCTTCTCCCATATGTTTTCTTATAAACTTTCTTTCTTTATAGTTTTTTCTCTGAAATTTAGATCTTTGATCCATTTTGAATAAATTTCTGTATATCATGTAAGATGGGGTCCAAATTCATTGTTTTGCATTTAGATATTCTCTTTTCACAACACTATTTTTTCTGAAAAATCTGTCTTCTCTTTTTGAAAATCATTTAACCATATATTTCAGGGTTTATTTCTGACTTCCCTATTCTATTCTATTCCATTGGTATATATGTACACTTTTATGTGCCATTACTACACTGATTTGATTACTCTAGCTTGGTAAGAAGTTTTGAAATCAGGAAGCATTGAGAACATATAAATTTCTTCTTCTTTTTAAATTTGTTTGGGCTATTCAGACTTCCTTGTCATTCCATATGAAGTTGAGGATGGATATTTCTATTTTTGTAAAAAAATGCCATTGGGGGCTTCCCTGGTGGCGCAGTGGTTGAGAGTCCGCCTGCCGATGCAGGGGACACGGGTTCGTGCCCCGGTCCGGGAAGATCCCACATGCCGCGGAGAGGCTGGGCCTGTGAGCCATGGCTGCTGAGCCTGCGCGTCCGGAGTCTGTGCTCCACAGTGAGAGAGGCCACAGCAGTGAGAGGCCTGCATCCAAAAAAAAAAAAAAATGCCATTGGGATTTTGATAGGGGTTACATTACATCTGTAGATTTCTTTGTGTGGTATTGATATCTTTACAATATTAAGTTGTGATCCAATCCGTGAACATGGGATATCTTTCCATTTATTTACATCTTCTTTACTTTCATTGAGCAATGTTTTGCTTTCAGTGTACCACTTTCACATTTTCTGTTAAGCTTATAACTAAATATTTTTTGACACTATTGTACATGGAATTTTCTGAATTTCCTTTTTGGATTATTGTTAGTGTGCAGAACACGACTGAGTTCTTTGCATATTAATTTTGTATTAATTATTTGCAACTCACCTGAATTCTTTTATTTGTTCTAATCGTCTGTGTGTTTATGTGTGTGTGTGTGTGTATATAATATCTACGGTTTTCTATATATGATATCTTTTTGTCAGTGAACAGAGATAATTTTACTTCTTCATTCCCAATTTGGATGCCTTTTTTTCCTGCCTAATCACTCTGTCTAAGACTTACATTGCAATCTTAAATGAAAGTGGCAAGAGAAGGCATCTTTGTCTTATTCTTGATCTTAGAGGAAACTGTTTTGACCTTTCACAATTGGATACAATGTTATCTGTAGGCTTTCCAACAAGGATTTTAGTATGTTGATATAATATCCCTCTATGCTGAGAATGTTCATTGTGATTATCATGAAAGTTTGTAGAATTTTATCAAGTGTTCCTCTGCATTAATTGAAATGATCACGTGGATTTTTTCTTTCATTCTGTTTATGTGCTGTAGCATTGGTTGATTTTTCTATGTTGAACCATCTTTGCTTTGCAGGAATAAATACTACTTGGTAATGGTGTACAATCTTATTAATGTGCTGTTCAAGTCTGTTTGCTAGTACTTTGTTGAGGAGTTTTGCATCAATATTCACCAAGGATATTTGTCTGTAGTGGCTTTCTCTGGTTTTGGTATCAGGGAAATGCTGGCCTCATAGAATAAGTTCAGATTAATTCCTTCTTGTTTGGGAAGAGGTTATTTTTTTTTAAATGTTTGTGGAAGAATCATGTTAATTTTTCTATAAATGTTTGGGACAATTCAGAAGTGAAGTAAATTGATTATGGGCATTTTTGGGGGGAGATTTTTAAGCATACGTTCTTAAATTTTATTGACGTATAGTTGATTTATAATGTGTTTATTTCTGCTGTATAGCAAACTGATCCAGTTGTGCACACACACACATATATATACATATACATATTCTTATTACATTCTTTTCCATTATGATTTTATCACAGGACATTAAATTATAGTTTCCCATACTATAGTCTAGGACCTTGTTGATTATCCATCCTATATATAACACTTTTCATCTGCTAAACACAAACTCCCATTCTGTCCCTCCCCCTCCCCACTCCCCATTGGCAACCACGAGTCTGTTCTCTATATATCTCTCTGATTCTGTGTCATATGGAAAAGAAGAAGTAAAACTGTCACTCTTTGCAGATAACATGACAATATACATAGAAAATCCTAAGGATGGCACCAGAGAGCTACTAGAGCTAATGAATGAATTTAGTAAAGTATCAAGATACAAAATTAATACACAAAAATTTCTGTATTCCTATACACTATGAATGAAAGGCCAGAATGAGAAATTAAGAAACAATCTCATTTATAATTGCAACAAAAAGAATAAAATACCTAGGAATAACCCTACCTAAGGGGGCAAAAGGCCTGTATGCAGAAAACTATAAGACACTGATGAAAGAAATCAAAGACAACACAAACATATGTAGAGATATACCATGTTCTTGGATTGTAAGAATCAACATTGTGAAAACGACTATACTACCCAAAGCAATGTACATATTCAATGCAATCCCTATCAAACTACCAATGGCATTTTTCACAGAACTAGAACAAAAAAATTCACAATTTGTATGGAAACACAAAAGACCATGAATATCCAAAGCAATCTTGAGAAAGAAAAATGGAGTTGGAGGAACCAGACTCCCTGACTTCAGACTATACTACAAAGCTACAGTAATCATGACAGTATGGTTTGCAGAGGTTTTTGATTGCTGATTCAGACTATTTGTGATCAGTCTTACTGAGTTGTGTGTTTCAAAGAATGTTTTCATTTCATCAAGGTTATACAATTTGTTGGCACAAAGCTGTTTATACTACACTTTGATGACTTAAAAAATACAGAATGTGAGAATTGTGAGTTAAGTTTTATTTGGCGGAAAATGAGGACTATAGCCCAGGAGCCAGCAACTCAGATCACTTTGAGAAACTGTTCCATAGAGGTGGGGGGAGGTCAGTTTTTTTGTGTGATTTTGTTGAAGGGGGAGTACATGCAATCAAACACATATTTTTTGCCTAAGGTTTTGCTAGTCTTGGGAACGCACTACTAGTCATGAGGAGCAGACGTCAGCATAAAGGATTGTAGGGCTTGTCTAGATACAAAGAGATACAAGAATTGGGCTCATTAAGTCATCTCCTGAAAACATCAAACTATCTGAAGACTGGTTCTGCCAGTTTATTCCAGGGCACAGAGTGCCTCATTTCTGCTCTTCAACCTGTACTTCTTTCAGGGGGTGTTGAAAGTCAGCAGCTGTATCATCTCATGATTTAATCTTTGTAGAGGTAGACGGCAAGTTCCATTGGCAAGTGCCAATTGTCATTGACATCTTTTATAACCCTCTTAATTTCTGTAATATCAGATGTAATTTGAGTCTTCTCTCCTTTTTTTTTAGTAAACCTAGTTAAAATCTTGTCAATTTCATTTATCTTTTCATAGAACCAACTTTTTGTTTGATGGATTTTCACTTATTTTTAGATTCCCTATTTTCTTTATCTCTGCTGTTATATTTATTGGTTTCTTCCTGGAAAAACTTAAGTTTGCAAAACACGGGCAGTTTTGAAAAGAGAGGACAAAGAGAAGTGGAGCCTGAGAGTCCTAGAGATCCAGTCAACTCTGTGCGAAGCATCCTCTGAGAAACGTTGCAGTTCATCCTACTCCCTAGAGTTGCTGAGGATGGTCATGTTGAAAAACAGTATTGGAATTACCAACAGAGGAGACAGCTAAGAGAAAAATAAATTAGAAATGAATCCACTGTAAAACATAAAACTATAAAATTCTTAGAAAAAAACAAAGAGGGTAATCTTCATGACATTTTACTTGACAATGTGTTCTCGGGTATAACAGCAAAAGAAGACAATAAAAGAAAAAGTAGATACATTGGATTTTATAAAAATTTAAAACTTTTGCTTATGAAAGAACAGTCTAAGAAAGTTAAAAGACTCTGAAGAATTAGAGAAAACATTTGTAAATTATATATCTGATAAGGAATTAATATTAGAACTTCTGGCTAATATCTAGATTAAAGAATTCCTACAACTGAACAACAGTAACAAAACACAAATAAAAACTGGGCAATTGCCTTGAATAGACTCTTCTTCAAGGAAGACATGTAGATGACCAATAAACACATGAGAAGATGCTCCACATCGCTAATCATTAGGGAAATGCAAACCAAAACCACAATAAAATACTATTTTGTGCTCATTAAGGTGGCAATTATATCTTAAAAAATCAAAATAATAAATGTTGGCAAGCGTATGGAGCAATTGGAACCCTAAATATTGGTTGTGGGAATGTAAAATAGCTCCTCCTCTGTGGAAAATAGCTTTGTGCTTCCTCAAAACAGCTAAAACTAGAGTTACTATATAATCCAGCAAATCTAACTCTAAGGCCTATACTCTTAATTGAAAGCAGGGACTTAAAAACATACTTTTACACCAATGTTCATAGTGCCACTATTCACAATTGTTGAAAGGTGGAAATAATACAAATGTGCACAAACAGATGAATGGATAAAGAAGATGTGGCATATAGATAGATAGATAGATAGATAGATAGATAAATAGATAGATATATACACACACACACACATACATACACACAGAGATACTTGTTACACAATGGATGAACCTTAAAACATTGTGCTCAGTTAAGTAAGCCAGAAACAAAAGAACAATTCTTGTATGATTTCACATTTTAAGAGTTACCAAGAGGAGGCAGATCCATAGAGACAGAAAGTAAGCTAGTGGATACCAAAGGTTGGGTGGAGCAGAGAAATGGAGAGTTATTGCTTAAATGGTACATAGTTTTTGTTTTGGATGAGAAAAGTTCTGTAAATGGATAGTTGTGGTGGTTGCACAACATTGTGAGTGTGCTTAATGCCATTGAATTGTATCCCTAGAAATGGTTAAAGTGGTAAAATTTATGTTATGTATATGTTACCACAAAATCCTTTTGATATATAGTTGTAATTCAGCGTATCATAGTCAACTGAATCACAAATAAAAACTGATTCGTTTGATTTTAGCAAGTAAATAATTTGGATATCTAAGTCGGAACCTTGCTGGGAAAGGGAGCAATATGTTGATTCAAGAGAAAACTGAAAACTTCAGGCCAAAAGTGTTTCTCAGTCTCTGGATGCTATTGGACTGTGAGCATGATTCTGGGCTGAATGGAAGTCACTGGATTCTTACCTGTCTGCAGCTCAGAAGTCACCTCCACTGGAAGCCTTCCCCAGATCCAGCCAGAGGGCATCATTACCTTCTCTGTGTCACCTCTGTTCCTCTGTGTACTTCCATCATTACGCCTTTCACAGTGAGCTGTTGCTTCTCTGTTTACAGGTCTGAATCTGTGACTTGGAAGCTTCTGGTAGTCAGGGGTCTGGCTTAATTCCTGTGCCAACCCAAGGTGTGTGTGTGTTAGGAAGGCATGTCTCAGAATATACAGCTGCCAAAGGAATAAATGGATGCATGAATAGACAGACAGGTGAGCAGATAGGTAGGTAGATGAATAAATGAATAGATGGAGAGATGCTTAAACATCTCTTGAACATCTCTTTTCACTGGCTTGAAAAAAGGCCAATCAATGTTTCCTTGGCTATTGCAATAACTTTTAAACATGAGACTCCAGACCATTTTCTAACCTTCCAACCCTTATTGCCACCACCCCCAGCAAAAAGAAAATTTTCTTTTAATCCAAAGAAGCAAGCAATGACTGATGCCCACAAGATTCCCCTGTCTCCCCATCACCCTGAAACAGTTGGCCTCAGATATCATGGAGAGGCCACCTGAAGACCCCAGCCAAGAGAAACATTGTGACAGATAGGGATGCTGTCTTATAAGATGAAGTGTGTGCCTGGACCAAGGGGCCACCATATGGAGCTCCTTGCACAGCCAGAATATGTGGACATGGGAACCAAGATGTGGAAAACTGGGTGGTACCTCTCACAGTTACATCCTATACCAATTAACAGAATGCCCATCCCAGGGCATTCTGATAGTAGAAAGTGAATCTCTAAGGATTAATGTTTCTACAAGTGGCCACAGTAATGGTTCTGCTGCACTGACGTCTGAGATCGCCACCTGTCCACTACCACTGAGGAAACAGGCAAAGAGAGCATGAAGATAGTGGCCAAATATTTGAACCTGCTTACCAGGGGTAAAAGGATTGTTGCCTGACAGTGGGGCAAGGAGGATTGTAGACAGAGCCCAGAGGCTCTTATGTTACCATGATTCCCAGTGGAAGAACCACAGCAACATCCAGATGGGACCACCAAGCTCCAAGACCCTCAGGAATGAGGGTGTGGGCCACTCCACCAATGAAAGACTACCAAGAAGTTGAAGTTGAATATATGGATAATTGTGGCAGATTGAAATTTTGAAAAGTTGTTACTTTTCTGATGCTTTATCAACAGGTGGAAACTATTTACTTTCCTTTGAACCTGGGTGGGCTTGTGACTGCTCAGACCAAAAGAATACCAAGGAGGTGATGTTATGGGACTATGTCATAAAACAGATAATTTCTTCCTGGTTCTCTCTTTCTCTTGGAATGCTCATTTGAGATACAAGGTGCCATGTTATGAGGAAGCCTAGGACACATGGAAAGGATATATAGGTGTGGCAACTAACAGCCCTAGCACAGGTCTCAGCTGACAGCCAGCAACTACTAGCAGAAATATGATTGATTGAGACTTCAGATGATTCCAGCCTCTAGCTTTTGAACAACCCCAGCTGAATCCAAGAGGGGCAGAAGTGAGCTGTACCTAAAGCACCCTGCCCACATTTCATATTTAGAAGCAAAATAAATGTCATTGCTTTAACTCACTATGATTTTGGATGGTTTGTTACACCGTAATATTAACTGTAACAGAAATTATTACTTGTATTTATGTTATTTACTGTAAATTTTATTAATCCTCTCCATTTACTTCTACTACCAGGCCCTTTCACACCCTAGTATTACATAGGCTGTGTTAAAGGTGACTTATTTTGTTGCTTAAGTACATAAGTTGTAGAATAATAAAGAGGCCTGGCACAACACTAGAAGAGGAATAGGCATCATCTGGATGTCTTATATTAATAGCTAGAGTGTATAACAGATGAAACTTGGGGCTGCATTCCTTTTAAGGAGATAGAAAGTGCTTTTCTGGTTTTGTATTGTTTCGTTTATTTGGCTATTGTGTGGAGATGAGGTATTATTGAAAATGTATATATTTTAAAGAGTATATATGGGAAGATGAGTGTATGTAGATATCAGGCAGTCAAATTGTGTACAGGCATACCTTGAAGTTATTGCAAGTTAGGTTCCAGGCTGCCTCAATAAAGTGAATATCGCTAAAATGAATCACACAAATTTTTGTTTTCTCAGTAAATAGAAAAGATGTGTTTACACTATACAGTAGTCTATTAAGTGTGCAATAGCATTATGTCTAAAAATATACATAACTTAATTTTAAAACACTTTATTGCTAAGAATGCTAATCATAATCTGAGCCTTCAGTGAATCATAGCTTTTGGTTTGTGGTTTTGGTTTTGAGGTTTTTGTTTGTTTGTTTTTCTTTTTTCTTCTGGTGGAGAGCTTGAAATATTGGCAGAATTGCCAAAATATGACACAGAGATGAAGTGAGCAAATGCTGTTTAAAAAGAATGGCTCTAATAGATAATCTGATGTAGGGTTGCCACAAATCTTCACTTTGGAGAAAATGTATTTTCTGAGGACCTTCAAGATGGTGGAGGAGTAAGACGTGGAAATCACCTTCCTCCCCACAAATACATCAAAAATACAACTACATGTGGAACAACTCCTACAAAACACGTACTGAATGCTGGTGGAAGTCCTCTGACTTCCCCAAAGGCAAGAAAATCCCCACATACCTGGCTAGGGCAAAAGAAAAAAGAAAAAACAGAGACAAAAGAATAGGGACAGGAGCTGTACCTGTGGAATCGAGCTGTGAAGGAGGAAAAGTTTCCACACAGTAGGAAGCCCCTTAACTAGCGGGGAAGGTAGTGGGCAGGAGGGAAATTCCAAGCTATGGAGGAGAGTGCAGCCACAGTGGGGAAGAAGGTAAAGTAGAGAGATTCTCACACAGAGGATCAGTGCTGCCTGGCACTCACCAAACTGAGATGCTTGTCTGACCACCCAACAGGCCGGGTGGGGGCTGGGAGCTGTGGCTCAGGCTCCAGAGGTAAGACCCCAGGGAGAGGAATGGGGGTGGCTGCATGAAAACAACCTGAAGGAGGCTACTGTGCCACAGATAGCTGGGAGGGAGTCCAGGAAAAACTGGACATGCCAAAGAGGCCAGAGACCGTTTTTTTGGGGTGCACAACGAGAGGAGATTCATGCTCCATGTGCCCACAGAAGGCAGAGCACCACTGAAGCAAGCTCCAGAGACAGGTGGAAGCCATGGCTATTAGCTTGGACCCCAGAATGGGCATTAACCTCTACCATCACCACCACTGCCACCAAGAATCATGTGTGGAAGTGCAGGTCACTATCCACACCACACCAGGATCCTGTGAACCATGCCACTGCCAGGGTCCCATGATCCAGGGACAACTTCCCCTGGGAGAAATCATGGTGCCCCTCAGGCTGTTGCAATATCACGCTGGCCTCTGCCACTGCAGCCTCACCCCACATTCCAATTGTGACTACAGTAACCCTCCCTCTCGCTGGCCTGAGTGAGCAAGAGAGCCCTAATCAGCTGCTGCTTTAACCTCCTCCAGTCTGAGAAGGGAACAGATGTCTGAGGGTGGCCTAGATGTAAAGGCAGGGCCAAAATCAAAGCTGAACCCGAGGAGCTGTGTGAACAAAGAAGAGAAAAGGAAATTTCTCAGTGCAGCCTCAGGAACAGCAGATTAAATGCCCACAAAGAACTTGAAAAACCAGCATTTGAAGAATACCTGATTAGACAGTGAATGTTCCCAAAGACGAGGCAGTGGACTTTAGGGGCAACTGTAGACTTGGGATTTGCTTTCTAGATCTCATTGGTTTCTGGTTTTATGTTTATCTTAGTTTAGTTTTTAGTGCTTGTTATCACTGGTGGATTTGATTATTGGTTAGGTTGCTCTCTTCCTGTTTTTTAAAATTTTATTTAATTTTTATTTTTTTAATTCTTAGTATTTTTATTTTATTTTAATTTTTTTGCCTTTTTCTCTTTTTGTGAGTGTGTATGTGTATGTTTCGCTATGCTTTTACAATTTTTCCTAGGGTTCTCTCTGTTCATTTTCATTTATTCATTTATTTTTTGGTTTGTTTCTTTGTTTTCTTTTTGTGAGAGTGTGTGTGTATGTTTATTTCTGTGATTATGTCTGTTTTGTATTGTTATTACCATTTGGTTTTGTGTTCTATCTGTTCATTTTTTTGTCCTTCCTTTTCTTGTAAGCCATGTGGCTGGCAGTGTCTTGGTGTTCCGGCCAGGTGTCAGGCCTTAGCCTCTGAGGTGGGAAAGCCAATTCCAGGACATTAGACTACTAGAAAACTCCTGATCCCACATAATCTCCATAAGCACAAGCTCTCCCATCGACCTCCGTCTCAACACTAAGAGCCAGCTCCACCCACTGGCCAGCAGGCTTCTGTTCTGGAGGTCCCAGGCCAAAAAACAAGCAGGAGAGGAACACAACCCCACCAATTAGCAGAGGTGCCTAAAGTCATACTAAGTTCAGAGACACCCCAAAACACACCACCCGATGTGGCCCTGCCCACCCGAAATACAAGATCCAGCCACACCCACCAGAACACAGGAACCAGTCGCCTCCATGGGGAAGCGTACACAAGCAACTGAACCAACCTCACCCACTGGGGGAAGACAACAAAAATAACGGGAACTACAAGCATTAAACCTGTGAAAATTAGAATACAAACACAGGAAGTTAAACTGAATGAGATGACAGAGAAAATATGCAGCAGATGAAGGAGCAAGGTAGAAACCAAAAAATTAAGAGGAAATAGGCAGTCAACCTGAAAAAGAATTCAGACTAATGATAGTAAAGATTATCCAAAATCCCGGGAATAGAATGGGGATGGTATAAGAAATGTTTAAAAAGGACCTAGAAGAAATGAAGAGCAAACACACAATGATGAACAACAAAATAAATGAAATGTAAAATACTCTAGAAGGAATCAATAGCAGAATAACCGAGACAGAAGAATTGATAAGTGACCTGGAAGATAGAAGAGTGGACATAAATGCCATAGAGCAGAATAAAGAAAAAAGAATGAAAAGAATTGAGGACAGTCTCAGAGACTTCTGGAACAACATTAAACACATGAACATTCGAATTATAGGGGTCCCAGAAGAAGAAGAGAAAAAGAAAGTTTCTGAGAAAATATTTGAAAAGATTATAGTTGAAAACTTCCCTAACATGGGAAAGGAAATAGTTAATCAAGTCCAGGAAGCATAGAGAGTCTAATAAAGGATAAATCTAAGGAGAAACACGCCGAGACACATATTAATCAAACTATGAAAAATACAATACAAAGAAAAAATATTAAAAGCAGCAGGGGGAAAGCAACAAATAGAATACAAAGGGATCCATATAAGGTTAATAGCTGATCTTTCAGCAGAAACTCTGCAAGCTAGAAGTGAGTGGCAGGACATATTTAAATTGATGAAAGGGGAAAACCTACAACCAAAATTACTCTACCCAGCAAGGATCTCAATCAGATTCTATATAGAAATTAAGATTTTTACAGACAAGCAGAAGTTAAGAGAATTCAGCAACACGAAAACAGCTATAAAACAAATGCTAAAGGAACTTCTCTCAGCAGGAAACACAAGAGAAGGAAAAGAACAACAAAAGCAAACCCAAAACAATTAAGAAAATGGTAATAAGAACATACATATCAATAATTACCTTAAATGTAAATGTATTAAATGCTCCAACCAAAAGACATAGACTGGTTGAATGGACACAAAAACGAGACCCATATATATGCTATCTTCAAGAGACACACTTCAGACCTAGGTACATATCCAGACTGAAGGTGAGTGGATGGAATAAGATATTCCATGAAAATGGAAATCAAAAGAAACCTAGAATGGCAATATGCATATCAGAAAAAATACACTTTAAAATAAAGACTATTACAAGAGACAAAGAAGGACACTACCTAATGATCAAGGGATCAATCAAAGAAGAAGATATAACAACTGTAAATATTTATGCACCCAACATAGGAGCACGATAATACATAAAGCAAATGCTCACAACCATAAAAGGGGAAATCGACAGTAACACAGTAATAGTAGGGGATTTTAACACCTCACTTTCACCAATGGGCAGATCATTCAAAATGAAAGTAAGTAAGGATACACAAGCTTTAAGTGACACAGCAGACCAGATGGACTTAACTGATATTTATAGGACATTCCAATCAAAAACAACAGGATACACTTTCTTCTCAAGTGCTCATGGAACATTCTGCAGCATAGATCATATCTTGGGTCACAAATTAAGCCTCCGTAAATTTAAGATAATTAAAAATATATCAAGTATCTTTTCCTACAACAACACTATGAGATTAGATATCAATTACAGGAAAAAACTGTAAGAAATAGAAACACAAGGATGCTAAACCATACGCTACTAAATAACCAAGAGATCATTGAAGAAATCCAAAAATACCTAGATACACTACCAAATGTAAAATAGATAACTAGTGGGAAGCAGCCGCATAGCACATGGTGATCAGCTCAGTGGTTTGTGACCACCTAGATGGGTGGGATAGGGAGGGTGGGAGGCAGGGAGACACAAGAGGGAAGAGATATGGGAACATATGTATATGTATAACTGATTCACTTTGTTATAAAGCAGAAACTAAAACACCATTGTAAAGCAATGATACTCCAATAAAGATGTTAAAAAAAAATGTCATGCACAGCATTAAGCACAGAGGGGATACAAGGTGGCCCAGACACAGCCCTCACTCGTCAACACGGCACATGTGATTGAGCCTCTGCCCTTTCTGGTCCAAGTTCTTCCCTCATCACAGGCCTGGGTCTCAGGTTGTTGATTCCACAGAGGAGTTTTCCACCATGGGCTTGAGTATCAGAACTGTCAGAGCAGGTCCTTTAGCCAGAGACACCCCCCAAGGTTCCTATCAGCTCCTTCCCCTTCCTGCTCTGCACCCTCCCACCTCCCATTTACTGTGTGCCAGGTGCTGTGCTAAGTACTTTACATGGACGAGCCCCCACTTGAATGTCCTGGACCTTCCTCTGCTGGGCCCTGCCCTCCCCACACACCCCCAGGGAGAGGGATTGGAGTGGAATTCAACTTGGCTTTAAACAGATGTGGTTTCATGTGCTGGTTCTACCTTGTCCTAGCCACATGACCCTGGGCTAGTCATTCCACCTACCTGAGCCTTTGTTCCCTCATCTGGTAAAGAAAATTCCACTGGTACCTACTTCACAGGGTTGTTGGGATTACCAAGGGGGCTAATACATGTAAAGTGCTTAGCGTAGCGCCTGGCACACACTGAATGGTAGTGACAATGGTTCAAATGGCCCAGATATACATTAATTTAAATTTCATAGGGAAAGGTCTCAAAAAAAAAAAAAACACCTAGAAACCAGTGAAAATTAAAGCACGATGACCCAAAACCTATTGGATGCATCAAAAAAAGTTTTAAGATGGAAGTTTATAGCCAAACAATGCTACCTCAAAAAACAAGAAAAATCTCAAATAAACAACCTACCTTACACTAAAGCAATGAGAGAAAGAAGAACAAAATACCCCCAAAGCTGGTAGAAGGGAAAAAAAATCATAAAGATCCTATCAGAAAGAAATGATAAACAAATGAATGAAACAATAACAAATATCAATAAAACTAAAAGCAGGTTCTTTGAGAAGGTAAACAAAATTGATAAACCTTTAGCCAGACTCATCAAAAAGAAAACAGAGAAGACTCAAATCAACAGAATTAGAAATGAAAGAGAAGTAACAACTGACCCTGGAGAACTACAAAGGATCATGAGAGATTGCTACAAGCAAATATATGTGAATAAAATGGACAACCTGGAAGAAATGGACAAATTCTTAGAAAAGTAAAACCTTCTGAGATTGAACCAGGAAGAAACATAAAATATAAACAGACCAATCACAAACACTGAAATTGAGACTGTGATTTAAAATCTTCCAACAAAATAAAATGCCCAGGATCAGATGGCTTCACGGGCAAATTCTATCAAACATTTAGAGAAGAGCTAACACCTATCCTTCTCAAACTCTTCCAAGATATAGCAGAGGGAGGAACACTCCCAAACTCATTCTACGAGGTCACCATCAGCCTGATACCAAAACCAGACAAAGATGTCACAAAGAAAGAAAACTACAGGGCAATATCACTGATGAACGTAGATGCAAAAATCCTCAACAAAATACTAGCAAACAGAATCCAACAGCACATTAAAAGGATCATACACCATGAGCAAGTGGAGTTTATCCCAGGGATGCAAGGATTCTTCAATGTATGCAAAGCAATCAATGTGATACACCATATTAACAAATTGAATGATACAAAACATATATAATCTCAGTAGATGCAGAAAAAGCTTTTAACAAAATTCAACACCCATTTATGATAAAAACTCTCCAGAAAGTGGGCATAGAGGGAACCTACTTCAACATAACAGAGACCATATATGAAAAACCAACAGCCAAAATCATTCTCAATGGTGTAAAATTGAAACCATTTCCTCTATGATCAGGAACCAAAGAAGGTTGCCAACTCTCATGGGTATTATTCAAAATAGTTTTTGAAGTTTCAGCTGCAGCAATGAGAGAAGAAAAAGAAATAAAAGGAACCCAAATTGGAAAAGAAAAAGTAAAACTATCACTGTTTTCAGATGACACGATAATATACATAGAGAATCCTAAAGACTCTATCAGAAAACCACTAGAGCTGATCAATGAATTTGGTAAAGTAGCAGGATACAAAATTAATGCACAGAAATCTCTTGCATTCCTATACACTAATAATGAAAAGTCTGAAAGAGAAATTAAGGAAACTCTCCCATTTACAATTTCAACCAAAAGAATAAAACACCTAGGAATCAACCTACCTAAGGAGACAAAAGACCTGTATGCAGAAAACTATAAGATGAAAAAAACTAAAGATGGTACAAACAGATGGAGAGATATACCATGTTCTTGGATTCGAAGAATCAACATTGTGAAAATGATTATACTACCCAAAGCAATCTACAGATTCAGTGTAATTGCTATCAAATTATCAATGGTAGTTTTCACAGAACTAGAATAAAAAAATTTCACAATTTTTATGGAGACACCTAAGACCCTGAATAGCCAAAGCAATCTTGAGAAAGAAAAAAGGAACTAGAGGAATAAGGCTCCTGGATTTCAGACTATACTACAAAGCTACAGTAATCAAGACAGTATGATACTGGCACAAAAACAGAAATATAGATCAATGGACAAGGATAGAAACCCCAGAGATAAACCAATGCACATACGGTCACCTTATCTTTGATAAAGGAAGCAAGAATATACAATGGAGAAAGACAGCCTCTTCAATAAGTGGTTCTGGGAAAACTGGACAGCTACATGTAAAAGAATGAAATTAGAACACTCTGTAACACCATATGCAAAAAATAAGCTCAAAATGAATTAAAGATTTAAATGTAAGGCCAGAAACTATAAAACTCTTAGAGGAAAAAAGAAGGCAGAACATTCTATTACATAAATCACAGCAAGATCCTTTTTGGCCCACCTCCTAGAGAAAGGAAAATAAAAACAAAAATAAACAAATGGGACCTAATGAAACTTAAAAGCTTTGGCACAGCAAAGGAAACCATAAACAAGACAAAAAGACAACCCTCAGAATGATAGAAAATATTTTCAAATGAAGCAACTGACAAAGGATTAATCTCCAAGATATACAAGCATTTCATGCCACTCTATATCAAAAAAACGATCAACCCAGTCCAAAAATGGGTGGAAGACCTAAACACACATTTCTCCAAAGAAGATATACAAATGGTTGACAAACACATGAAAGGATGCTCAGCATCACTAATCATTAGAAAAATGCAAATCAAAACCACAATGAGGTATCCCCTCACTCTGGTCAGTATGGCCGTCATCAAAATATCTGCAAACAATAAATGCTGGAGAGGGTGTGGAGAAAAGGGAACCCTCCTACACTGTTGGTGGGAATATAAATTCATTTATCCACTATGAAGAACAGCATGGAGGTCCCTTAAAATAGTAAAACTAGAACTACGATATGACCCAGAAATCCCTCTACTGGGCATATAACCTAAGAACAACGTAATTCCAAACAGACATGTCCCACAATGTCCATTGCAGCACTATTTACAGCAGCCAAGATGTGGAAGCAACTTAAATGTCCATTGATAGATGAACGGATAAAGATGATGTGGCACATATATACAATGGAATATTACTCAGGCATAAAAAGAAATGAAATTGAGTTATTTGTAGTAAGGTGGATGGACCTAGAGTCTGTCATACAGAGTGAAGTATGTCAGAAAGAGTAAAACAAATACAGTATGCTAACACATGTATATGTAATCTAAAAAAAAAAATGGTTCTGTGAAACCTAAGGACAGGACCTGAATAAAGGCTCAGACCTAGAAAATGGACTTGAGGACACAGGGAGGGGGAAGTGTAAGCTGGAATGAAATGCAAGAGTATCATTGACATATATACACTACCAAATGTAAAACAGATAGCTAGTGGAAACAGCTGTATAGCACAGGTACATCAGCTCAGTGCTTTGTGACCACAGAGAAGGGTGGGATAGGGAGAGTGGTAGGGAGGCACAAGAGGGAGGGTATATGGGGATATATGTGTACATATAACTGATTCACTTTATTATATAGCAGAAACTAACACAACATTTTAAAGCAATCATACTCCAGTAACGGTGTTAAAAAAATACATCTACATGTAGAGCAATTGTCACTGAAAACTACCTGGAGACCATCAGAAAAAATCTTGTACAACCAAGGCTATAATAAAGATCCACACAAAATCAGATTGGAAGGGAAGAAAAGCAATCAGGATGCGACCTTTACCCCTGGAATGGGACAAAGAAGAAGAGGGGGATCTTCCCTGGGGAGTGTGCTGTTAGAGTCACATATTGGTTGCCTAACATCTGGGGTCTGACACTGGGAAGCCAAGTTCCCTTAGATGGTTAGAAAACAAGTCGGACCAGCAGAAGAGCTGTAGGAATCCTAGACTCTGCTTGTGAAGAGCATGCACATACTCATTTACTCCTGAAAATAAATGGATCTCTCTCTTCTCCTTCTTTCTTTCCTTCTGCTACATGTGTGGTACTACAGTTTTCTGGGTCTTTTAAAAAACTTAATTGTATATCATTAACAGTTTTCAAGTTAATATGGTCTTCTTTTAAAAGGTTCCATATTATTCCAATAAAAAAATAAGATGGAGAAAGTAGATTGAAACTGCATCAGACTCTGCCCATCTCCCATGACTGCCTCACAATGCACCCCAACCCGAGCCAAGTGTCTGCTCTGGCCCTGCTTGCTTTATAGCACAGCTCCACACTAGGGAAAGGGCTGCTCAGGGCAAAGAAGAGTTCAGTTGTATGGGACAGAATGGATGCAGACTTGGAATGGCATCTGAATGGGGACAATGGTAGCCATTACTGGTGCTTAAAGAGGCAGCACATCAGGAGTGGCTTGGGATTCTGACTGGGGCTGGGACCGAGGCTGCAACAGCCAGTGCCCAGATCCATGCAGAACACATGCTCAAGAACCACTTGCCCCAGCACTGCTTCCTTCTGGGGCAAAGGTGCCAGTGTTTCAAGGTGGGGAGAGCACACACTTAGAGGGAAGGGAACCAGCTCAGACCTGACCCAGAGGTCTTCTGATTCAACAGCTTGGGACCAACCCAAATAGGGTGGTGTTGGTCACTGAGCAGTGCAGAAGTTCCAGCTCACATTTGGCTCTGGCTGTAGCTTCACCATCTCCAGACATAGCTCCTACCAAGGTGTTAGTTGTTAGAACACCCTGGGGAAAGATGTGACTCATGCTCATGTCAGATCCAGTTCTCCCACCAAACCACTGGGCACACAGATTGTATAAGGATTCTCCCACACAAGCACACTCCTTCAAGATACTAATAATGAAACATCAGAAAGATAAATCAACGAGTGATCAAGATGGCAGAGGAGTAAGACGATTCACACAGAACATCTACTGAATGCTGGCAGAAGACCTCAGACTTCCAAAAGAGCAAGACAACTTCCATGTAAATGGGTAGGACAAAAGGAAAAAAAAAGAGAGAGAAAGAAAGGAATCTAGATGGGACCTGCTCCCCAGGGAAGGAGCTGTGAAGGAGGAAATGTTCTCACACCTGGGGAAGTCACCTCATTGGTGGGAAGATCAGCCTGGAGGGAAGGGGAGCTTTGGAGTCTTGGAGGAGAGTGCAGCAACTGGTTTTCAGTAGGCAAAATGGAGACCGACCAGCACAGATAGTGGGTACCATCGCCCTGTACTCCCCAGACTGAGACACTTGTCTGCCAATGTGGGCAGGGGCTAGATGGTGAAGCTCGGGCTTCAGAGGTCAGACCCAGGGACAGGACCGGGGTTGGTTGTATGGAGACAGGTTGAAGAGGCTGGAGTGTGGCAACTGAGGTATACTCGGAAGAAGCCTGGGCCCGGCTAGAGAGGCAAGGCTCCATTTTTGGTGTCCCACAAAGAGAAGGGTGAGACCACCATAGGCACTTCTTTCCCTTTGCATGCTCTCAGGTAACAGGACACTGCCCACACGTGCTCTGTGAGTGGGCATGAGACAGCACCACCATTCTGGGCCACTAATATGAGACCTGCAAGCAGGGGTCAAGTGCTGCACCCACAGTCTCCAGAGTGTGTGGGCCACTGCTGCTGCTAAAAGACCTGCGAGCAGGCACCAAGTGCTGCCCTTGCTGTACAGGAGGACACCGTCCCCCTCCCCCACTAAGACACCTATGAATATGAGCCAAGTGCTGCCACCACTGTACCAGGAGAGCACACGTGCCATGACCAGGCACTAAATGCTAGCCCTGCTGTTGCAGGAGTGCATGGGCCACTGCTGCTGCTAAGAGACCTGGGAGCAGGTGCCAATCGCTGCTCCCACTGTCTGGGAGTGGGCAGACCACAACTGCTGCTGGGACACCTGTGAACATGCATTAATCACTGCCCCTGCCATCCTGTGAGTGTGCAAGGGCCGCTGCAACTGCACACCCCATATCAAGGGGATAATGGCCAGCACACACTGAGGAAAGATGCAGCAAGCATCCAAACTAAAAGAAGCCCTTCAATTACAGAAAAGATGACTGAGTAGAAGGACTTGAGCTCACCTCATCCCACAAAAACATCAAAGTCACAGTTACCTGCTGAACAACCATCAACAAAAAAGACTGGAACATACCAAAAAAGATATTTTGCATCCAACAATAAAGGAATCACAAGATGGTAGGATGGGCACTTTCACAATATAATCAAATACCATACCCACCAGGTGGGCAACCCACAAACTGGAAAATAAGTATATTGCAGAGTTTCTCCCCCAGGAGTGAGAGATCTGAGCTCCACATCAAGCTCCCCAGCCTGAGAGTCTGGCATTGGGAGGAGACCCCAGAACGTTTGGCATTGAAGGCCAGTGGGGCTTGAGTACAGAAGTTACACAGGACAGGGGGAAACAGAGACTCCATTCTTGGAGGATGCACACAAAGTTTGACATGCACTGGGACTCAGCATAAACCTCTGACTCCATAAGAGCCTGGGCTGGACCAGCCTGTGGGTCTTGGAAGATCTCCTGGGGAGACAGGAGTTGGCTGTGGCTCCCTGAGGGGTCAAGCAAACTGGTGGAAAGACCCCAGGGAATATTGATTGAGCTCTCCTGGAGGTTGCCATTTTGACACCAAGACCTGGCCACAGCCTGCAGGCTCCAGTACTGGGACACCTCAGACCAAACAACTAGCAGGGTGGACACACAGCACCACCCATCAGCAGACAGCCTGTCTAAAGTGGTATGAGCTCACAGACACCTTTAAACACATCCCTTGACATGACCCTGCCAACCAGAAGGATAAACCCAGCTATAACCACCAGTGGGAAGGCAACAGTCCCTCTCACCAGGAAGTTTGCACAAGTCCCTGGACAAACATCACCCAACAGGGGGCAGAAACCAGAAGTAAGAGGAACTACAACCATGTAGCTGGCAGAAACGAGACCACACACATAGAAATTTAGACAAAATGAGACAGCAGAAAAATATGTTCCAAACAAAGGAACAAGATAAAAACCCAGAAGAACGACTAAGTGAAGTGGAGATACAAATTCAGAGTAATGATAATAATGATGATCCAAGATCTCAGAAAGAGATTGTAGGCACAGACCGAGAAGATACAAGAAATGTTTAACAAGGAACTACAAGATTTAAAGAACAAACACACAGAGATGAACTATATGACAACTGAAATGAAAAATACACAAGAAAGAATCAATAGCAGAATAAATGAGGAAGAATAATGAATAAGTGAGGTAGAAGACAGAGTGGTGGAAATTGCTCCTGCAGAACAGAATTTTAAAAATATGAAAAGAAACAAGGGCAGGGCTTCCCTGCTGGTGCAGTGTTTAAGAATCCTCCTGACAATGCAGGGGACAGAGGTTCGAGCCCTGGTCAGGGAAGATCCCACATACCGTGGAGCAACTAAGCCTGTGTGCCACAACTACTGAGCCTGCACTTTACAGCCCACGAGCCACAACTATTGAGCCTTCACACCACAACTACTGAAGCCTGCGTGCCTAGAGCCCATTCTGTGCAACAAGAGAAGCCACCAAAATGAGAAGCTCGTGCACCACAACGAAGAGTAGCCCACACTCACGACAACTAGAGAAAGGCCGTGTGCAGCAAAGAAGACCCAATGAAGCCAAAAATAAATTTTAAAAAAAAGAAACAAGAGAACTCTCAGAGACCTCTGCGACAACATTAAACATGCCAATATTCACATTATAGGGTTCCTAGAAGAAAAAGAGACAGAGAAAGGGGCTGAAAAAATATTGGAAGAGATTATAGTGGAAAACTTCCATAACATGGGAAAGGAAACCTTCACTCAGGTAAAGGAAGTGCAGAGTGTCACATACAGGATAAGCCCAAGGGGGAACATGCTGAGACACATATTAATCAAACTGACAAAAATTAGAGACAAAGAGAAAATACTAAAAGCAACAAGTGAACAGTAACAAATAACATACAAGGGAATCCCGATAAAGTTATCAGCTGAATTTTCAGCAGAAACTCTGCAGGCCACAAGGGAGTGGCTTGATATATTTAAAGTGATGAAAGGGAAAAACCTACAACCAAGAATATTCTACCCAGCAAGGTTCTTGCTTAGATTTGACAGAGAAAGCAAAAGCTTTACAGATAAGCAGAAACTAAGGGAGTTCAGTACCACCAAACCAGCTTTACAACAAATCCTAAAGGAATTTCTCTAGGCATAAAAGAAAAGGACACACCTAGAAACAAGAATATTATGAATGGGAAAGGTCACCAGTAAAAGCAGTAAAAGCAAATATACAGTAAAACAAATATACAGTAAAGGTAGGAAATGATTCAGACACAAATATGATATCAAAACCAGCAATGGTGAGAAGAGGTGAGTACAAATGCAGGATATTGGAAATTGTAATTAAGACACCAAAAACTCTAAAAGCTCTTGTAAATATATATATATATATACATATATATATATATATATATATATATATATATATATATATATGTAGAGAGAGAGAGAGAGAGAGAGAGAGAGAGACTACTTTATCAAAACCTCATAAGAACCACAAACCAAAAATCTAAAATAGGCATATACACAGAAAAAGAAAAAGCAATCCAAACACAACATTAAAGATAGTGATCAAAGCACAAGAGAACAAAAGAGGAAGGGAAGAAAAGCAACCTACAAAAACAAGCCCAAAACAATTAATAAAATGACAATAAGAACATACATTTTTTTCTATTTTTTTGTTTGATTTTTTATACTGCAGTTTCTTATAGTCATCAATTTTATACACATCTGTATATAAATGTCAATCCCAATCGCCCAATTCAGCACACCACCATCCCCAGCCCACCGCGGTTTTCCCCCCTTGATGTCCATACGTTTGTGCTCTACATCTATGTCTCAACTTCTGCCCTGCACACCGGTTCATCTGTAACATTTTTCTAGGTTCCACATACATGCGTTAATATACGATATTTGTTTTTCTCTTTCTGAATTACTTCACTCTGTATGACAGTCTCTAGTTCCATCCACGTCTCAACAAATGACTTAATTTCGTTCCTTTTTATGGCTGAGTAATATTCCATTGTATATATGTACCACAACTTCTTTATCCACTCATCTGTTGATGGGCATTTAGGTTGATTCCATGGCTATTGTAAATAGTGCTGCAATGAACATTGGGGTGCATGTGTCTTTTTGAATTATGTTTTTCTCTGGGTATATGCCCAGTAGTGGGATTGCTGGATCATATGGTAATTCTATTTTTAGTTTTTTAAGGAACTTCCATACTGTTCTCCATAGTGGCTGTATCAATTGACATTCCCACCAACACTACAAGAGGGTTCCCTTTTCTCCACACCCTCTCCAGACTTTGTTGTTTGTAGATTTTCTGATGATGCCCATTCTAATCGGTGTGAGGTGATACCTTGTTGTAGTTTTGATTTTTTCCATTTCTCTAATAATTAGAGATGTTGAGCAGGTTTTCATGTGCTTCTTGGCCATCTGTATGTCTTCTTTGGAGAAATGTATACCTAGGTCTTCTACCCATTTTTGGATTGGGCTGTTTGTTTCTTTAATATTGAGCTACATGAGAAGTTTATATATTTTGGAGATTAATCCTTTGTCCATTGATTCGTTTGAAAATATTTTCTCCCATTCTGAGGGTTGTCTTTTCGCCTTGTTTATGGTTTCATTTGCTGTGCAAAAGCTTGGAAGTTTCAATAGTTTCCCATTTGTTTATTTTTATTTTTATTTCCAATGCTCTAGGAGGTAGATCAAGAAAGATCTTGTGATTTATGTCAAAGTGTGTTCTTCCTATGTTTCCTCTAAGAGTTTTATAGTGTCTGCTCTTACATTTAGGTCTCGAATCCATTTTGAGTTTCTTTTTGTGTATGGTGTTAGGGAGTGTTCTAATTTCATTCTTTTACATGTATCTTTCCAGTTTTCCCAGCACCACTTATTGAAGAGACTGTCTTTTCTCCATTGTATATCTTTGCCCACTTTGTCAGAGATTATTGACCATAGGACCATAGTGTATCTTTGGGCTTTCTATCTTCTTCCATTGGTCAATGTTTCTGTTTTTGTGCCAGTACCATGTCTTGATTACTGTAGCTTTGTTGTATAGTCTGAAGTCAGGGCGTCTGATTCCTCCAGCTCTGTTTTTTTCCCTCAAGTCTGCTTTGGCTATTCGGGGTCTTTTGTGTCTCCATACAAACTTTAAGATGATTTGCTCTAGTTCCATAAAAAAAGCCATTGGTAATTTCATAGGGATTGCATTGAATCTGTAGATTGCTTTGGGTAGTATAGTCATTTTCACAATATTGATTCTTCCAATCCAAGCACATGGTATATCTCTCCATCTGTTAGTATCATCTTTAACTTCTTTTATCAGCGTCTTATAGTTTTCTGCATACAGGTCTTTTGTCTCCTTAGCTAGGTTTATTCCTAGGTATTTTATTCTTTTTGTTGCAATGGTAAATGGGAATTTTTCCATAATTTTTCTTTCAGATTTTCATCATTAGTGTAGGGGAATGCAAGAGATTTATGTGCATTAATTTTGTATTCTGCAAATTTACCAAATTCAATGATCAGCTCTACTAGTTTTCTGGTGGCATTTTTAGGATTCTCTATGTACAGTATCATGTCATCTGCAAACAGTGACAGTTTTACTTCTTCTTTTCCAATTTGTATTGCTTTTATTTATTTTTCTTCTCTGATTGCCATGGCTAGGGCTTCCAAAACTATGTTGAATAATAGTGGTGAGAGAGGACATCCCTGTCTTCTTCCTGATCTTACAGGAAATGCTTTCAGTTTTTCACCATTGCGAATGATGTTTGCTGTGGGGTTGTCATATATGGCCTTCATTATGTGGAGGTAGGTTCCCTCTATGCCCACTTTCTGGAGAGTTCTTATCATAAATGGGAGCTGAATTTTGTCAAAAGCTTTTTCTGCATCTATTGAGGTGATCATATGGCTTTTGTTCTTCAATTTGTTAATATAGTGTATCACATTGATTGATACGCGTATATTGAAGAACCCTTGCATTCCTGGGATAAATCCCACTTAATCGTGGTATATGATCCTTTTAAGGTGTTGTTGGATTCTGTTTGCTAGTATTTTGTTGAGGATTTTTGCATCTATATTCACCAGTGATATTGGTCTGTAATTTTCTTTTTTTTGTAGCATCTTTGTCTGGTTTTGGTATCAGGGTGATGGTGGCCACATAGAATGAGTTTGGGAGTGTTCCTTCCTCTGCAATTTTTTGGAAGAGTTTGAGGAGGATGGGTTTTAGCTCGTCTCTAAAAGTTTGACAGAATTCACCTGTGAAGCCATCTGGTCCTGGACTTTTGTTTCTTGCACGATTGTTAATCACAGTTTCAATTTCATCACTTGTGATTGGTCTGTTCATATTTTCTGTTTCTTCCTGGTTCAGTCTTGGAAGATTATACCTTTCTAAGAATTTGTCTATTTCCTCCAGGTTGGCCATTTTATTGGCATAGAGTTGCTTGTAGTAGTCTCTTAGGATTCTTTGTATTTCTGCGGTGTCTGTTGTAACTTTTCCTTTTTCATTTCTAATTTTATTGATTTGAGCCCACTCCCTCATTTCTTGTTGAGTCTGGCTAATGCTTTAATAATTTTGTTTATCTTCTCAAAGAACCAGCCTTTAGTTTTATTGATCTTTGCTATTGTTTTTGTTGTTTCTATTTCATTTATTTCTGCTCTGATCTTTACGATTTCTTTCCTTCTGCTAACTTTGGGCTTTGTTTGTTCTTCTTTCTCTACTTCCTTTAGGTGTAAGGTTACATTGTTTATTTGAGACTTTTCTTGTTTCTTGAGGTAGGCTTTTATAGCTATAAACTTCCCTCTTAGAAATGCTTTTCCTGCATCCCATAGATTTTGGATCATCGTGTTTTCACTATCATTTGTCTCTAGGTATTTTTTTATTTCCTCACTGATTTCTTGGTTATTTAGTACCGTATTATTTAGCCTCCATGTGGTTGTATTCTTTACGTTTTTTCCCTGTAATTCACTTCTAATCTCATAGCATTGTGGTCAGAAAAGATGCTTGATATGATTTCAATTTTCTTAAATTTACTGAGGCTTGATTTGTGACCCAAGATGTGATCTATCCTGGAGAATGTTCTGTGCACACTTGAGAAGAAAGTGTAATCTGCTGTTTTTGTATGCAATGTCCTATAAATATCAATTAAATTATTCTGGTCTATTGTGTCATTTAAAGCTTCTGTTTCCTTATTTATTTTCATTTTGGATAATCTGTCAATTGGTGTAAGTGAGGTGTTTAAATACCCCACTTGTGTTGTGTTACTGTTGATTTCCTGTTTTATAGCTGTTAGCAGTTGCCTTTTGTATTGAGGTGGTCCTATGTTGGGTGCATATACATTTATAATTGTTATATCTTCTTCTTGGATTGATCCCTTGATCATTATGTAGAGTCCTTCCTTGTTTCTTGTAACATTTTTTATTTTAAAGTCCATTTTATCTGATATGAGTATAGCTACTTGAGGTTTCTTTTGATTTCCATTTGTATGGAATATCTTTTTCCATCCCTTCACTTGCAGTCTGTATGTATCCCTAGGTCTGAAGTGGGTCTCTTTTAGACAACATATATATGGGTCTTGTTTTTGCTTCTGTTCAACAAGCCTGTGTCTTTTGGTTGGAGCATTTAATCCATTCATGTTTAAGGTAATTATCAATATGTATGTTCCTGTGACCATTTTCTTAATTATTTTGGGTTTGTTTTTGTAGATCTTTTTCTTCTCTTGTGTTTTCCACTTAGAGAAGTTCCTTTAGCATTTTTTGTAGAGCTGGTTTGGTGGTGCTGAGTTCTCTTAGCTTTTGCTTCTCTGTAAAGCTTTTGATTTCTCCATCGAATCTGAATAAGATCCTTGCCAGGTAGAGTAATCTTTGTTGTAGGTTCTTCTCTTTCATAACTTTAAGTATATCATGCCACTCCCTTCTGGCTTGTAGAGTTTCTGCTGAGAAATCAGCTATTAACCTTATGGGAATTCCGCTGTATGTTATTTGTCATTTTTCCCTTGCTGCTTTCAATAAATTTTCTTTGTCTTTACTTTTTGCCCATTTGATTACTATGTGTCTTGGTGTGTTTCTCCTTGGGTTTATCCTGCCTGGGACCAACTGTGCTTCCTGGACTTGAGTGGCTATTTCCTTTCCCATGTTAGGTAAGTTTTCGACTATAATCTCTTCAAATATTTTCTCAGGTCCTTTCTCTCTCTCTTCTCCTTTTGGGACCCCTGTAATGTGAATGTTGTTGCATTTAATGTTGTCCCAGAGGTCTCTTAGTCTGTCTTCATTTCTTTTTATTCTTTTTTCTTTGTTCTGTTCCACAGCAGTGAATTCCACCATTCTGTCTTCCAGGTAACTTATCTGTTCTTCTGCCTCAGTTATTCTGCTATTGAGTCCTGCTAGTGTAGTTTTCATTTCAGTTATTGTATTGTTCATCTCTGTTTGTTTGTTCTTTATTTCTTCTAGGTCTTTGTTAAACATATATTGCATCTTCTCGAATTTTGCCTGCATTGTTTTTCTGAGGTCCTGGATCATCTTCACTATCATTATTCTGAATTCTTTTTCTGGAAGGTTGCCTATCTCCACTTCATTTCATTGTTTTTCTGGGGTTTTATCTTGTTCCTTCATCTGGTACGTAGCCCTGTTCCTTTTCACCTTGTCTCTCTTTCTGTGAATGTAGTTTTTGTTCCACAGGCTGCAGTATTTTAGTTCTTCTTGCTTCTTCTCTCTGTCCTCTGGTGGATGAGGCTATCTAAGCGGCTCAATCAAGAACATACATATTGATAATTACCTTAAATGTAAATGGATTAGTTGCTCCATCCAAGAAAACAGACACGCTGAACAGATACAAAAACAAGAACCGTATATATGCTGTCTACAAGAGGCCCACTCCAGATCTAGGGACACATGCAGACTGAAAGTGAGGGGATGAGAGTAAGAGTATTACATGCAAATAAAAATCAAAAGAATGCTGGGGTAGAAATACTCATATCAGACAAAATAGAGTTTAAAATAAAGACTGTTACAAGAGATAAAGAAGGACACTACATAATGAACAAGAGATCAATCCAAGAAGAATATATAATAATTGCAAATATCTCTGCACCCAACATAGGACCACCACAATATATAAGGCAAATGCTAACAGCCATAAAAGAAGAAATCGACAGTAACACAATAATAGTAGGGGAATTTAACAACCCATTTACATCAATGGACAGATAATCCAGACAGAAAATCAATAAGGAAACACAGGACTTTAAATGACACATTAGAGCAGATGGACTTAATTTACATTTATGGAACATTCCAACTGAAAGCAGCAGAATACACATTCTTCTCAAGTGCACGTGGAACCTTCTCCAGGATAGGTCAGATACTCAGCCACAAAGCAAGCCTCAGTAAGTTTAAGAAAGTTGAAATCATATCAAGCATCTTATCCAACCACAACACAATGAGATTAGAAATCAACTACAAGGAAAGAAAACTGTAAAATCACAATCACATGGAGGGTAAACAATATGTTACTAAACAACGAATGGATCACTGATGAAATCAAAGAGGAAATAAAAACATAACTAGAGACAAATGACAACAAAAACATGATGATCCCATACCTATGGGACATGGCAAAAGCAGTTCGAAGAAAGCAGTTTATAGTGATACAATCTTACGTCAGGTGAAAAAAAAATTCAAATAAACAACCTAACCTTACTAAGGCAAGTAGAGAAAAAAAATGCAAAAATCAGTTAGCAGAAGGAAAGCAATCAGAAAGATCAGAGCAGAAATGAATGAAGTAGAGATAAAGAAAACATTGGAATAGATCAATTAAACTAAAATATGATTCTTTTAAAAGATAAACAAAATTGATAAACCTCTAGCCAGCCTCAACAAGAAAAAATGTGACAGGGCTCAAATTAATAAAATTAGAAATGAAAAAGACGTAAAAACAGACACCACAGAAATATAAAGCATCTTTAGAAACTAACTACAAGTAAATATATGCCAATAAAATGGACAACCTAGAAGAAATGGACAAATTCTTAGAAATGTACAACCTTCCTAGATGGAATGAGGAAGAAAAAGAAAATATGAACAGAGCAATCACAAGTACTGAAATTGAAACTGTGATTAAAATTTTCCAAAAAACAAAATTATAGGACCAGACTGCTTCAAAAGCAAATTCTATCAAACATTTAGAGAAGAGTTAACACCTATCTTTTTGAAACTCTTCCAAAAAATTGAAGAGAAAGGAATAATCCCAAACTAATTTTGTACAGCCACCATCACCTTGAAACTGAAATCAGAAAAAGATACCATGAAAAAGGAAAATTATGGAAAAATATCACTAATAAACATAGACACAAAAATTCTCAAAAAAATATTAGCAAACCAAATCCAACAATAAATTAAAATGATCAGACAGCATACTCAACTGGGATTTATCCTAAGGATGCAAGGATTCTTCTATATCTGCAAATCAATAAATGTGATATACCACATTAACAAACTGCAAAATAAAAACCATATGATTACGAGGGGAAGATGGCGTAACAGTAAGACATGGAGATCACCTTCCTCCCCAAAGATACACCAGAAATACATCTACACGTCGAACAACTCGCACAGAACACCTACTGAACGCTGGCAGAAGTCCTCAGAACTCCCAAAAGGCAAGAAGGTCCCCACATGCCTGGGTAGGGCAAAAGAAAAAACAGAGACAAAAGGATAGTGACAGGATCTACACCAGTGGGAGGGAGCTGTGAAGGAGGAAAGGTTTCCACACTAGGAAGCCCCTTCAAGGGCAGAGACTGTGGGGGGAGGAGGGGGAAAACTTCAGAGCTGCAGAAGAGACCACAGCAACAGGGGTACAGAGGGGAAAGGAGAGAGACTCCGGCACAGAGGATCTGTGCAGACCTTCACTCACCAGCCCAAGAAGCTTGTCTGCTCACCCGCTGGGGTGGGCGGAGCTGGGAGCTGAGGCTTGGGTTTCAGTAGGAGTACAGGGAGAGGACTGCGGTTGGTGGCATGAACACAGCCTGCAGGGGATTAGTGCACCACGGCTAGCCGGGAGGGAGTCCAGGGAAAACTCTGGACCTGCTGAAGAGGCAAGAGACTTTTTCTTCCCTCTTTGTTTCCTGGTGCGTGAGGACAGGGGATTAAGAGCGCTACTTAAAGGAACTCCAGAGATGGGCGCAAGCTGCGGCTAAAACCGCGGACCTCAGAGACGGGCATGAGACAATAAGGCTGCTGCTGCCACCACCAAGAAGCCTGTGTGCGAGAGCAGGTCACTATCAACACCCCCCTTCCGGGGAGCCTGTGCAACCCATCACTGCCACGGTCCAGGGATCCAGGGACAACTTCCCCGGGAGAACGCATGGTGTGCCTAAGGCTGGTGCAATGTCACGCCGGCCTCTGTCGCTGCAGGCTAACCCTCCACTCCATACCCCTCCTTCGCCCCGGCCTGAGTGAGCCAGAGTCCCCGAAGCAGCTGCTCCTTTAACCCCGTCCTGTGTGAGAGAAGAAGAGATGCCCTCCAGCGACCTACACACAGAGGTGGGGCCAAATCCAAAGCGGAGACCCTGGGAGCTGTGAGAAAAAGAAAAAAAAGGGAAATCTCTCCCAGCAGCCTCAGAAGCAGCGGATTAAAGCTCCCAAATCAACTTGATGTACCCTGCACCTGTGGAATACATGAATAGACAACGAATCATGCCAAATTGAGGAGATGGACTTTGAGAGCAAGATTTATGATTTTTTCCCCTTTTCATCTTTTTGTGAGTGTGTATGGGTGTGCTTCTGTGTGAGATTTTGTCTGTATAGCTTTGCTTCCACCATTTGTCCTAGGGTTCTCTCTGTCCGTTTTTATTTAAATGTTTTTCTTATTAATTATTTTTTATTCTAATAACTTTATTTTATTTTATCTTACTTTATTTTACTTTATCTTCTTTCTTTCTTTCCTTCTTTCCCTCCCTCCTTCCATCCTTCCTTCCCTCCCTCCCTCCCTCCCTCCTTTCTTTCTTTCTTTCTTTCTTTCTTTCTTTCTTTCTTTCTTTCTTTCTTTCTTTCTTTCTTTCT
>NW_020838052.1:1346535-1469693 GCF_003676395.1 Aethalodelphis obliquidens | reverse complement strand
TCTTTCTTTCTTTCTTTCTTTCTTTCTTTCTTTCTTTCTTTCTTTCTGTTTTCTTTCTTCTTATTCTCACTTTTATTCTGAGCCATGTAGATGAAAGGCTCTTGGTGCTGCAGCCAGGAGTCAGTGCTGTGCCTCTGAGGTGGGAGAGCCAATTTCAGGACACTGGTTCACAAGAGAACTCCCAACTCCACATAATATCAAATGGCAAAATACTCCCAGAGATCTCAATCACAGCACCAGCACCCAGCTTCACTCAACCATGAGCAAGCTGCAGTGCTGGACACCCTATGCCAAACAACTAGCAAGACAGGAAAACAACCCCACCCATTAGCAGAGAGGATCCCTAAAATCATAATCAATCCACAGACACCCCAAAACACACAAAGAGACATGGACGGGCCCAGCAGAAAGACAAGATCCAGCCTCATCCTCCAGAACACAGGAACTAGTCCCCTCCACCAGGCAGACTACATAACCCATTGAACCAACTATAGCCACTGGGGACAGACACCAAAAACAACGGGAACTACGAACCTGCAGCCGGCAAAAGGATACCACAAACACTGTAATATAAGCAAAATGAAAAGACAGAAAAACACACAGAAGATGAAGGAGTAAGATAAAAACACACCAGACCTAATAAATGAATAGGAAATAATCAGACTACCTGAAAAAGAATTCAGAATAATGATAGTAAAGATGATCCAAAATCTTGGAAGTAGAATAGACAAAATGCAAGAAACATTTAACAAGGACCTAGAAGAACTAAAAATGAAACAAGCAACGATGAACAACACAATAAATGAAATGAAAAGTACTCTAGATGGGATCAATAGCAGAATAACTGAGGCAGAAGAACGGATAAGTGACCTGGAAGATAAAACAGTGGAAATAACTACTGCAGAGTAGAATAGAGAAAAAAGAATGAAAAGAACTGAGGACAGTCTCAGAGACCTCTGGGACAACAGTAAACACACCAACATTCGAATTATAGGGTTTCCAGAAGAAGAGGAGAAAAAGAAAGGGACTGAGAAAATATTTGAAGACATTATAGTTGAAAACTTCCCTTATATGGGAAAGGAAAGAGTTAGTCAAGCCTAGGAAGCACAGAGAGTCCCAAACAGGATAAATCCAAGGAGAAATATGCCAAGACACATATTAATCAAACTGTCAAAAATTAAATACAAAGAAAATATATTACAAGCAGCAAGGGAAAAACAACAAATAACACACAAGGGAATCCCCATAAAGTTAACAGGTGACCTCTCAGCAGAAACACTGCAAGCCAGAAGGGACTGGCAGGACATATTTAAAGTAACAACGGAGAAAAACCTGCAACCAAGATTACTCTACCCAACAAGGATCTCATTCAGATTTGATGGAGAAATTAAAATCTTTACAGACAAGCAAAAGCTAAGAGAGTTCAGCACCACCAAACCAGCTTTACAACAAATGCTAAAGGAACTTCTCTAGACAAGAAACACAAAACAAGGAAAAGACCTACAATAACGAACCCAAAACAACTAAGAAAATGGGAATAGGAACATACATATAGATAATTACCTTAAATGCAAATGGATTAAATGCTCCCACCAAAAGACACAGATTGGCTGAATGGATAAAAAAACAAGACCCATATATATTCTGTCTACAAGAGACCCACTTCGGACCTAGAGACACATACAGACTGAAAGTAAGGGTATGGAAAAAGATATTCCACGCAAATGGAAACCAAAAGAAAGCTGGAGTAGCAATTCTCATATCAGACAAAATAGACCTTAAAATAAAGACTATTAGAAGAGACAAAAAGGACACTACATAATGATGAAGGGAGTGAAACAAGAAGAAGATGTAACAATTGTAAATATTCATGCACCCAACATAGGAAGACCTCAATACATAAGGCAAATACTAACAGCCATAAAAGGGGAAATCGACAGTAACACATTCATAGTAGGGGACTGTAACACCCCACTTTCACCAACGGATATATCATCCAAAATGAAAATAACTAAGGAAACACAAGCTTTAAATGATATATTAAACAAGATGGACTTAATTCATATTTATAGGACATTCCATCCAAAAACAACAGAATACACACTTTTCTCAAGTGCTCATAGAACATTATTCAGTATAGATCATATCATGGGTCACAAATCAAGCCTAGGTTAATTTAACAACATTGAAATTGTATCAAGTATCTTTTCCAACCACAATGCTATGAGGCTAGATATCAATTAGAGGAAAACATCTTGAAAAATTACAAACACATGGAGGCTAAACAATACACTACTCATTAGCGAAGTGATAACCGAAGAAATCAATGAGGAAATTAAGAAAATACCTAGAAACAAATGACAATGGACACATGACGACCCAAAACCTATGGGATGCAGCAAAAACAGTTGTAAGAGGGAAGTTTATAGCAATACAATCCTACCTTAATAAACAGGAAACATCTCTCATAATGAATATAAACATGCACCTAAAGCAATTAGAGAAAGAAGAACAAAAAAACCCCAAAGTTAGCAGAAGGAAAGAAATCATAAAGATCAGATCAGAAATAAATGAAAAAGAAATGAAGGAAACGATAGCAAAGATCAATAAAACTAAAAGCTGGTTCTTTGAGAAGGTAAACAAAATTGAGAAACCATTAGCCAGACTCATCAAGGAAAAAAAGGAGAACACTCAAATCAATAGAATTAGAAATGAAAAAGGAGAAGTAACAACTGACACTGCAGAAATACAAAAGATCGTGAGAGATTACTACAAGCAACTCTATGCCAATAAAATGGACAACCTCGAAGACATGGACAAATTCTTAGAAATACACAACCTGCAAGGACTGAATCAGGAAGAAATAGAAAATATGAACAGACCAACCACAAGCACTGAAACTGAAACTGTGATTAAAAATCTACCAACAAACAAAAGCCCAGGAGCAGATGGCTTCACAGGCGAATTCTATCAAACATTTAGAGAAGAGCTAACACCTATCCTTCTCAAACACTTCCAAAATATAGCTGAGGGAGGAACACTCCCAAACTCATTCTACGAGGCCACCATCACGTTGACACCAAAACCAGACAAGGATGTCACAAAGAAAGAAAACTACACGCCAATATCACTGATGAACATAGGTGCAAAAATCCTCAACAAAATACTAGCAACCAGAATCCAACAGCACATTTAAAAGATCATACACCATGATCAATTGGGGTTTATTCCAGGAATGCAAGGATTCTTCAATATACGCAAATCAATCAAGGCGATAAACCATATTAACAAACAGAAGGAGAAAAACCATATGATCATCTCAATAGATGCAGAGTAAGCTTTCAACAAAATTCAACACCAATTTATGATAAAAACCCTGCAGAAAGTAGGCATAGAGGGAACTTTCCCCAACATAATAAAGGCCATATATGACAAACCCACAGCCAACATCATCCTCAATGTTGAAAAACTGAAAGCATTTCCACTAAGATCATAAACAAGACAAGGTTGCCCACTCTCACCACTCTTATTCAACATAGTTTTTTGGAAGTTGTAGCCACAGCAATAAGAGAAGAAAAGGAAATAAAAAGAATCCAAATCGGAAAAGAAGAAGTAAACCTGTCACTGTTGGCAGATGATATGATACTATACATAAAGAATACTAAAGATGCTACCAGAAAATTACTAGAGCTAATCAATGAATTTGGTAAAGTAGCAGGATACAAAATTAATGCACAGAAATCTCTTGCATTCCTATACACTAATGATGAAAAATCTGAAAGTGAAATCAAGAAAACACTCCCATTTACCATTGCAACAAAAAGAATAAAATATCTAGGAATAAACCTACCTAAGGAGAAAAACGACCTGTATGCAGAAATTTATAAGACACTGATGAAATAAAGTAAAGATGATACAAATAGATAGATATACCATGTTCTTGGATTGGAAGAATCAACATTGTGAAAATGACTGTACTACCAAAGCAACTTAGAAATGCAGTACAATCCCTATCAAATTACCAATGGTATTATTCACAGGAGTAGAACAAAAATTTTTTAATTTGTAGGGAAGTACAAAGACTCTAAATATCTGAGAAAGAAAAATGGAGCTACATGAATCAGGCCCCCTGACCTCAGAATATACTACAAAGATATAGTCATCAAAAGAGTTTGGTACTGGCACAAAAACAAAAATATAGATCAATGGAAAAGGATAGAAATCCTAGAAGTAAACCCATACATCTATAGTCAATTAATCTATGGCTAAGGAGGCAAGAATATGCAATGGAGTAAAGACAGTCACTTCAATAAGTGATGCTGGGAAAACTGGACAGCTACATGTAAAAGAATGGAATTGGAACACTCCCTCACACCATACACTAAAATAAACTCAAAATGAAGGAAACACCTAAATGTAAGACCAGACACTATAAAACTCTTAAAAGCAAACAAAGGGAGAGGACACTTTTTGACATAAATTGCAGCAATATCTTTTAGCATCCACCTCCTAGAGTAAAGAAAATGATAACAAAAGTAAACAAAATGGACTTAATTAAACTTAAAATATATTGCACATCAAAGCACACCATAAACAAAATGAAAAGACAGCCCACAGAATGGGAGAAAATATTTGCAAACAAAGCGACCAACAAGGGATGAATCTCCAAAATATAAACAGCTCATGCAGCTCAATATCAAAAAAGCAAGCAACCCAATAAAAAAATGGGCAAGATACCTAAACAGACATTACTCTAAAGAAGATACATTGCCAAAAATCACATGAAATGATACTTAACATCTCTAATCGTTAGAGAAATGCAAACCAAAACTACAATGAGGTATCACTTCACACTAGTCAGAATGGCTATCATCAAAAACTCTACAAACTTTAAATGCTGGAGAGGGTGTGGGAAAAGGGAACCCTCCTACATTGTTGGTGGGAATGTAAATTGGTAAAACCACTATGGACAACAGTATGGAGGTTCCTTAAAAAACTAAAACTAGAACTACCATATCATCCAGCAATCCCTCTCCTGGGCATATATCTAGAGAACATCATAATTCAAAAAGATACATGCACCCCAATGTTCATAGATGCACTATTTACAATCACCAAGACATGGAAGCAACCTAAATGTCCACTGACAGAGGAATGGATAAAGAAGATGTGGTACATATATACAAGGGACTACTACTCAGCCATGGAAAAATGAAATAATGTCATTTGCAATAACATGGATGGACCTAGTGATTATCATATTAAGTGAAGTAAGTTGACAGAGAAGGCCAAATATCATATGATATCACTTACATGTGGAATCCAAAAGAAATGAAGCAAATGAACTTATTTAGAAAACATAAATAGGCTTAGAAATCAAACTTATGGTTACCAAAGGGGAAAGTTGGGGGCAGGGTTAAATTAGGAGTTTGGGATTAACATATACACATGACTATGCATATAATATATAGTCAATAAGTTCTTACTGTATAGCACAGGGAACTCTACCTAATATTCTGTAATAATTCATGAGGGAAAATAATCTTAAAACTAAGGGATATATGTATCACTGAATCACCTTGCTGTATACCTGAAACTAATGCAACATTGTAAATCAACGATACTCCAGTATAAAACAAACATTAAGTTAAAAAAATAGGTCCTGTGACAAACCATAATGGAAAAGAATATGAAAACATTTATATACATACATAAATATATACATATATATATATATATATAAAACCGAGTCACTTTGCTGTACAGAAGGAATTCACACAACGTTGTAAATCAACTATACTTCAATAAAACTTAAAAAAATTAAGCAGAATAATAATTTTAAAAATGAAAGAGAAATTAAGGAAACAACCTGAGGAATAATACTGAGGAATAAACTTAGCCAAGGAAGTGAAAAACCTATAATTTGAAAACTATTAAAAAATAGATGTTAAATAAGATGATGCAAAAAAATGGATTTGTAGCCTGTCATCATGGACTGGAAGAATTAATGTTAAAATGTCCATACTATCAGAAGCAGTCTACAGATTTAATGAACTCACTATTAAAAATACCCTTGGCATTTTTCACAGAACTAGAGTAAATAATCCTAAAATGGATATGGATTTATGAATTACCAAAGCAATCTTGAGCAAAAAGAACTGTGCAAGATGTAGATAGCTTCCTGATTTCCAAATATACTACAAAGCCACAGTGATCAAAACAGTATAGTAGTATCAAAAATACAATATATAAATCAATGGAACAGAATAGAGAACCCAGAAATTAACCCACGCAATTATGGTCAATTAATCTATGACAATGAAATTAGAATATTTTCTCACACCTATAGAAAAATAAACTCAAAACAGATTAAAGGCCTAAATGTAAGACAAGCAACCATAGAATTCTTAGAAGAAAAGGTAGGGAGAACACTCTTTATCATAAACGTTAGCAATTTTTTTTGGATATATCTCCTAAGGCAAAAGGAACAAAAGCAAAAATAAATAAATGATACGTAATTAAACTTAAAAGATTCACACTGCAAAGGAAATCAAGAACAAGCTGAAAACACAAGCTACTGAATGGGAAAACTATATTTGCAAATGATATAACCAATATGGGCTTAATATCCAATATATTTATTCAGCTCATAGGGCTCAATATCAAAACAAAAAAAACTTGATTAAAAATTGCCAGACCTGAATAGACATTTTCCCCAAGAATATATACAAATGACCATAGGCACATGAAAAAATGCCCAACATTGCTAATTCTCAGAGAAATGAAAATCAAAACCACAATGAGATATAACCTCATACATATCAGAAAGGCTATCCTCAAAAACTCTACAAATAACAGATATTGGTGAGGATGTGGAGAAAAGAGAGCCCTAGTATATCTTTGGTTGGAATGTAAATTGGTGCAGCTGCCATGGAAAACTATGGATGTTCCTCAAAAAACAAAAAATAGACCTACCATATGATCTAGCAATTCCACTGCTGGGTATATAACTGGAAGAAAAATGAAAACAGTAATTTGGAAGTATACATACACCGCAATATTCATAGAAACATTATTTACAATAGCAAAGACATAGAAGCAACTCAAGTGCCAATCAACAGACAATTGGATTAAGAAGATGTAGTATATCTCAATACATACAATGGAATATTACTCGGGCATAAAAAATAATGAGGTACCGCCATTTGCTGCAATGTGGATGGACCTAGAGAGCATTATGCTTAGTGAAATAAATCAGATAGAGAAAGATAAGCATGATACCCATTATATGTGGAATCTAAAAAATAATAGAAATGAATGTATATGTGAAACCGAAACAACTGAGAGATATAGAGAACTAACTAATGGTTATCGATAAGGAGAGGGGAGGGGAGGGGCTAAATAGAGTGGGGAATTAAGAGACAATCTACCTTTTATAAAATAAGTGAGCAGCATACATCTATTGCACAGCACAGGAAAATATAGACATTATTTTTTAATAATTTTAAATGAGCATAAATAATCTATAAAAATATTGAATCACTTCTTTGCACACCTGGCACTAATGTAATATTGTAAATCCTTCATTTAAAATATTGTTCCATGAGGTTAATATAAAAATCATTAAAAATGGCATTTTCCCCTAAATAAACTTGTAAGTTATATGCAATACCAGTTAGTATCTCAACGGGAATATTTTGGATAAGATGACAATGTTCATCGGAAAGAAAAGAGTGCTAGAAAATCCAGGGGAAGTAGAAGTAATGAGAGGGAGTATTAGTGCTTCAAATATAATTAATCTATAGCCATTAAAATAGGATGGTAGTGGTACAAGTATAGACAAAGAGTGAAATGGAAGAAAATTGAAAGGAGTGAATTACAGAATGAACGGGAATGTGGACGACAATGAAAGAGCCATTTCAAATCTGTGGGAGAAATGAGGGTTGAAGAAATTATGGTTAATCCCTAACTCTACTTTGTCCAGGTCAATCAAGGGTTTGAATACACAATAATGCAACCAAAAAAGACTAATTGTGTCTATTCTATTGGAGTGGGCAAGCTCATTGCAAGCATGACAGAAAACTCAAGCAGCAGTAAAGGAAATTATTGAATAAAGCATGTCTAAAAGAGGTATTAAAATCCTTAATATTTACTTCTATCACGGTGGATTTTTCTAAGGCACATCCTTCCCTAAGAGCAGCCTGGGGCTGATCTTCCCCAAAGTTACTGGACATGGAAGAAAGGTTGGTAGGAAAAACAAAAGTTCTTTGAAGTCCATTTTGGTCCTTAGGAGGGCTTGAACTTCCAGGTCTCTCTGTAGCAGTGGGAAATCCTCAGGCTGTGCCACACAAGACCTACTCCCTGTGCATGCACACTGCTATGCATGCATGTTTTTGTGAACGTCGTTTGTGGCTCAAGCTTGTCCGTTGACACGCATGCGCCTTGCCGTCCATCTTCTGTGTCAATTGCTGTGCCAGCAGAGGTCTTCGCTGAGTGAAACTCAGCCAGTACTCATAGCAGTATTCCCTGGAGTTAGGAGTGAGCGTGAGGGGAAGCCAGCGGGCTTCCTGTGAGTTGAATGGTGTGATCTGTAGCATCTGTGGAGGAAGGTCCTCGAGGTCATCGTCCATCTCCTCATAGGTGTCGTGGCTTCCATGGCTCTCATACTGGTGGCGGGAGAGGGAGGGTGGTGGGTGGTGGAAGGCAGAGGGTCAGATGAAAGAGGGGTGAGTCTTAGGGGTGCTATTTGAGGTATCTTTGTTCTGGTGGCCCTGAAACTGATGACAGAGCACAGAATCCGGAGTCTGCAGTGGGGCCCCAGGCAGGAGGCAGGGCAGACGGTAAAGGAAAGGCCTAGAAGTCGGACCACTGTGGGGTTGTGACTGCATACCGAGATTTGTAGTGCCCTGAACAGGGTGCCAAGGGAGAAGTGGGCAAGTCGTTCTTTGAGAAAGCAGCCACAGGCATTATGTAAAAGAATTAACCTGTCTATGCTTTCCCACAAAAGTTTATTTGGGGGTTGCAGGCATGTGCATAGTAAATGTGGTATGGCAAAACCAGTATTCACTCAAGTTCTAATTCTCTAGTGTTTTCATGATGAGTCCAGTTGTGAAATGAAACCTCATTAGGAAAGCCCCCATTCTTTCACCATGTGTCTTAAAGTGATTTCTATGCCTGTTTGTTGCTACACACATAAACAAAGGCTTATTTAGTATTAAAGTACAAATAAGCATTTTGTCATAGTGTTCATATATAGCTATCCTCTTACATGTAGTTTTCAAATTATAATATTTCTTTTCCAGTGAGAAATATGAGTGGGCATGTAAGAAGAAGATCCAAATCTGCAGGAAGAAGAGAGTCTTCCCAGGTTGTTGGGCCTCTTGTTGTGAGTGCTTCAACATTTAATGTTTTCCATTACCAGAATCAATTTATTTATTGTTGTTGAACTAGTATATATACATTCATATTGTCTTCCTTATTGATAAAAAATGATAATGGAATCTCATGAAAAAAACATTGACCCAGGACGATTAAATTCTGTTCTTGCCTGGATGGGTGTGCTCTTAAGTTTCCTACCTGTTGTCCTATACTTATCAATAATGGATTACACACATCCATTTCAGTGTAGATTAAAACAGTTTGTGTCTGCGAGAAGAGTAACAATTTTATTAAGAAAAAAATTGTGTGTGTGTGTCTGTGTGTGTATTACTGTTGGAAAATATATTTAGACATGATTAAATATATGTATGTATTATATACATTCATAAATTATTGATTTTTAAAATTTGTGAACAAAATCACACCCCTAGGCTCAGCAGCCCAGTGATAAACCACCTCAACTAGAGGAACCACCGTCTGAGAATCAGGATACTATATCTGCTCAGGACATTGAAGGTGAAGGAGCACCTGTAGCTCAAGTTGAAAAGAGAGGGGATAAGAGTCCTTGTGGGTCTATGGGTGGTGGAGTTGTATTTGTACATCATGCATTATGACCCACTGGAAACAAGAGGAAAGAAACATTAGAAAAATATTTCAAACAATTCTTGCTACTACTCTGGGGAAAATGTGGAGTGAAGACAAGTAAAATTGTCAGAAAACGTTCCTAGCCTTCAGAAAGTGGCTTTTTCTTGATTGGGCTTTCATACGTTAACCTTTGAGTGCATTACAGAGCTCCTGTATAGTTTGTTCAGCCAGTTTCTGAGTGCTTCTTTTTTATGTTTCTATGGGAGAATGAAATTGTGGGACTACCAAACCTGCCGTTTTGCTGATATCTTCATTTTTTAAAGACTTTTTCCCACACAACATTTATTAGTGCCTGCTCATGCCATGTAATGTACTAAGTGCTTGGAGTCTCAGTGCCAAAGAGAGACCTAATTTCTGTCTGAAACTTATAAACTAGTCAGAAAGACCCTAACAAATCACTGATTTAATACACAAGTACAATAACAGCTAAGTACAAAAGGGACAATTTAGTTTTCTGGGGGTAGCCTGGAGTAAGGAAGGAAAGGGTAATGTTTGAACAACTTGTTTTCCTTTTTTCTGGCAACAGACTCCTGAAGCTAATGCTCTTGGGATACTTATGCAACATATTTATTACCATACGAGTATATAGGCTTTTATTTCATAATGATGAGGGAATGACTATTATTTCCTTATTCATATTTCATGGTTTTACTTCTTAAAAAGTGACCTTTTTATTTTTAAGGGCCTGCTATGGAAGCTGATCAACAGGAACTGGCTCTGCTGAAGACTGTGGATAAGCCTGGGGATGGTCCTGATGTGAAGGGTGAGATTCTACCAAGTCTAGAGACCATTGAAAAGCCAGAAGCAGGTTGGTTATCCATTAAGATGCAAATTATGGGGTTTCTTTTTTCTACAATATTATATATTTTTTAACATAGAGGTAACATTACGGCTATTTTAATAACAGACTTCACATACAAAGTTTATTAGAAAGGCAGCTCAGACCACAGTGACCGTCATATTAAGTCATCAAAGATGGGAACAAATTGGGTCAAATTTATATTGCGTTATAAGAGCCAAAAGTATTTTCTCACTTTGGAGTATAAGTCATTTAGTCAACAACTAATAATTTTCAGATATTTTATAAAGGCCTGCTTTTCACATAACCCATTATAATAAACATCAGTTTATATTTTGATGTCATCTATGGTGGTAATGGTTTAAAACTAGTGTGGACATGTGATTTTTTTGGTGTAAATGGAAATGCTTTTAATTGTGTAGAGCCAACAGTTTGGGTGATAATGGGGACAAATGTTTACCCTACTTAAAACAGCTACATAAAGACTAAACTATCCCAAAGAAACATTTTTGCATTTTCCCACAATAGAGACAAAACAAATGCAATAATGGCCTTTCTGTTTACTTTGCTTAGGTAGTTCCAAGCACATCTTATATTCAAAATATTATTTCACGTGAAAACATTGAAAACATATTTTTCCTTAGGTTTTTTGTTTGGTTGGATTATTACTGAAAGTATGTTATTTTTCCCTTTCTACCTATACCTACCTTTAAATAATTTAATTTGATTAAATTTGCACTGAACTGGAACAGTCTCCTGTTTACTTATTGCACTAAAAATTGATGTGATTCAAATTGCTGTTTATATGACTAAAAGTTTACCTTCAATATCTCTACAGAGGTTAACTGGATGTAAGCCAAAGGGTCACCCCTAGGGACTGGCTTTAATCCATCAAAACTGTAGTGTCCTGTGTATAGCTATAGTCATCTAAATAAAGTTCTGCAAAGTAATTTGCCTCGATTTTCTTTTTATTATAGGTGAAGGGCAACCACGGATTTAAACAAAGGTAGACTGAAGCTAAGTACGCTGTCCCTATGTTGGAAATTTGACTGTTCACCATCTCTCAATAAAGTTTTACAACTTTCTTCAAAGAATTCTTGCATAATATTATTAAATGTATTCCTAGGTATTTGATGTTTTTGAAAATTGTATCTGTTTTGCAAGTTTTTAAGTATTTGAGACTGTACATAGAGAAAAAATGTGAACTGACTTATTTTCCAGCAACTTTGCTAAATATGCTTATTAATTCCAGAAGTTTATCTATTGATCCTTTTGGATTTGAAAAATAACACAATCATATCATCTTTGAATAATGTTCTGGTTTTGCCATTTTAAAGACTATACCTTTACTTTCTTCTTCTCATTTATGGTATTGGACAGGACCATCCAATACTATTTACTAGTGGATATCCCTGTCTTTATCCTAATCAGAAATGGAAAATTTTTCACATTTCAATATAATGTTTACAGTGCCTTCTCATAGGTACCCTTTATCAAAATAAGGAAGTTCCATTCTGTTCCTGTTTTGCTAAGTATACTAAACTTGAATATATGTAGAATTTCATCAAACACTTCCAGTGCATCTCTTGAAATCATAGGACTTTATTCCTCCATTAATTGGTTAATGTGATAAATTACATTAAGTTTTCACATTACATCTCTGAGCCCCTTACACTTCTGCAACAAAGTATAACATTCAAAATCCACTCTGCTTATGGAATGGCAGGGGATTATAAACAGCAACTATTCCTCCCTCTTACAGAAGTTAAAAAATATTTCCCTGAACCAAAAAAGGAATGAAAATCTGTGGTCCATTTGAAAAATGAGTAGAAATTTAGAGTATCCTAATTTGCCACAAAATACGTGAGACGTTCCTAGGTTGTAGAACTGGCTGAAAGGACTAGGTAGAAAAAAAGTGAAATGAACAAGAGGGACCTGCTGAGGGAAAATTACTTGGGTCCTACCAACTCCGTCTCCATAAAGGCTATGGCATGAACTAGCCATTGGTTTCAATCCTGGCTCTGACATACTGGCTGTGTGATGATGGAAAATACTTAAATTCGTTGGGTGTATTTATCTATTTCTAAAATAGAAATTATAATATAATATTTACAGTAGAGTACTGCCATGAAGAAAAAGTGAGTTCACACACACACACACACACACACGTGGAGAGAGAGAGAGAGAGAAGGAGTTACAGTACAAATGGATATGATCCATTAATTATATTCTGTGTTTTTGTTTAAATGTTCATGTTTTTTACTTTTTGCAGTTACATCTGTAGCAAATGATATGGCTTTTGAATTTCAAGTTGGGATAAGAAGTTAACTTTATAAATGAATTAGAGCTAAGGAAATGATTTGATTTAAATAAGTTATGTAGTTATCAGACATGGCATCAATTTTAAAGTTGTTTTACAAATGACAGAGGCCTGGCAAATGCTGCCTTAAAGTCCTGCTATGGGCTTAAGTTTGTGCTCCACACAACTCAATACCACAGTCTCTGTCAAGTGGTTAGGCATTCCTTAAACAGCACTGTGGTGGCTAACAGGGTCATAAAGGGCACTACTGAAGTTTTTAGATTGAGTTACCACATGTCCATTGATTTGACTGGTAAGGAGACAACTACCCCAAATAGATCTAAAAAGTTTCCTATGGCAGCAAAAGCAAGATCAGCATTGTATCAACTCCCTATGTCCCTAGTCCCACAGCATGATGCAGAATCGGAGATGCTCAGTGATAGACACCACAGGTGGTGAGTCTCTCTGCTGGCGAGGAGCCCACAGCTGTACCCTAAGGCACTGAGCAGTTCTGTAGACCACAGCTGTACTCTAAGGTGGAGCAAGGAGGAACATCCTGTACTCAACTGAAAAGAGGGAGATGGATGAATAAGGACCATATGTCAGGGACGAGGGGAAGATGACGGAAGAGTAAGACGTGGAGATCCTCTTCCTCCCCACAGACACACCAGAAATACTTCTACACGTGAAACAACTCCTGCAGAACACATACTGAACGCTGGCAGAAGACCTCAGACCTCCTGAAAGGCAAGAAACTCCCCACGTACCTGGGCAGGGCAAAAGAAAAAAGAATAAACAGAGGCAAAATGATAGGCACAGGACCTGCACCAGTGGGAGGGAGCTGTGAAGGAGGAAAGGTTTCCACACACTAGGAAGCCCCTTCGTGGGCTGAGACTGCGGGTGGCGGAGGGGGAAAGCTTTGGAACCACGGAGGAGAGCACAGCAACAGGGGTGTGGAGGGCAAAGTGCGAGATTGCCGCAGAGAGGATCAGAGCCGACCGGCACTGACTAGCCTGAGAGGGTTATCTGCTCACCCTCCGGGGACCGCGGGGCTGGGAGCTGAGGCTCGGGCTTCGATCGGGGTGCAGGGAGAGCATGGGGTTGGCAGTGTGAACACAGCCTGCAGGGGTTAGTGCACCACGGCTAGCTGGGAGGGAGTCTGAAGAAAAGTCTGGACGTGCCAAAGAGGCAAGAGATGTTTTCTTCCCTCTTTGTTTCCTGGTGCGCCGGGAGAGGGGATTAAGAGCGCTGCTTAAAGGACCTCCAGAGATGGGTGTGAGCCGCAGCTAAAAGTGCAGACCCCATAGACGGGCATGAGACACTAAGGCTGCTGCTGCCGCCACCAAGAAACCTGTGTGCGAGCACAGGTCACTATCCACACCCCTCTTCCAGGGAGCCTGTGCAGCCCGCCACTGCCAGGGTACCGGGATCCAGGGACAACTTCCCCGGGAGAACGCACAGTGCACCTCAGGCTGGTGCAACGTCTCGCTGGCCTCTGCTGCTGCAGGCTAGCCACGCTCGCCGTGCCCCTCCCTCCCCGCGGCCTGAATGAGCCAGAGTCCCCTAAGCAGCTGCTCCTTTAACCCCGGCCTGTCTGAGCGAAGAACAGTTGCCCTCTGCTGACCTACACGCAGATGCAGGGCCAAATCCAAAGCTGAGCCTCTGGGAGCTGTGAGAACAAAGAGAAAGGGAAATATCTCCCAGCAGCCTCAGAAGCAATGGATTAAAGCTCGACAATCAACTTGATGTACCCTGCATCAGTGGAATACATGAATAGACAATGAATCATCCCAAATTGAGGAGGTGGACTTTGAGAACAAGATTTATAATATTTTCTCCTTTTCCTCATTTTGTGATTATGTATGTGTATGCTTCTGTGTGAGATGCTGTCTGTATAGCTTTGCTTCCACCATTTGTCCTAGGGTTCTATCCGTCCTCTTTTTTTTCCTGATTTTTAATTTTTTTCTTAATAATTACTTTTTACTTTAGTAACTTTATTTTATTTTACTTTATCTTCCATCTTCCTTTCTTTCCTTCCTTCCTCCTTTAGACAATGAATCATCCCAAATTGAGGAGGTTGACTTTGAGAAAAAGATTTATAATTCTTTTCCCCTTTTCCTCTTTTTGTGAGTGTGTATGCGTATTGTTCTGTGTGAGATTATGTGTGTATAGCTTTGCTTCCACCATTTGTCCTAAGGTTTTATCAGTCCACTTTTGTTTTTTTTTTCATTTTTTCCTTAATAATTAGTTTTAATTTTAATAACATTATTATATTTTACATTATTTTATTTTACTTTATCTTCTTTCTTTCTTTCATTTTTTTCTTCCTTCCTTCCCTCCTTCCTTCCTTCCCCATTTCCTCCCTTCCTCCCTCCATTTTTCTTTCTTTCCTTCTTTCTTTCCTTCTTCTTTCCTTCCTTCCTTTCTTTCTTTCTTTCTTTCTTTCTTTCTTTCTTTCTTTCTTTCTACTTCTACTAATTCTTTCCTTCTACTTTTTCTCTCTCTTATTCTGAGCCGCATGAATGAAAGGATCCTGGTGCTGCAGCCAGGAGTCAGTGCTGTGCCTATGAGGTGGGAGAGCCATATTCAGGACAGGGTCCACAAGAAACTTCCCAGCTCCACATAACATCAAATGGCGAAAGTCTCCCAGAGATCTCCATCTCAACACCAGCACCCACTTCACTCAACAACCAGCAAGCTACAGTGCTGGACACCCTATGCCAAACAACTAGCAAGACAGGAACACAACCCCACCCATTAGCAGAGAGGCTGCCTAAAATCATAAGAAGTCCACAGACACCCCAAATTACACCACCAGACGTACACCTGCCCACCAGAAAGACAAGATCCAGCCTCATCCAGCAGAACACAGGCACTAGTCCCCTCCACCAGGAAGCCTAGACAACCCACTGAACCAACCTTAGACACTGGGGACAGAAACCAAAAACAACGGGAGCTATGAGGCTGCAGCCTGAAAAAGGAGACCCCAAACACAGTAAGATAAGCAAATGCGAAGACAGAAAATCACACAGCAGATGAAGGAGCAAGATAAAAACCCACCACCTAACAAATGAAGAGGAAATAAGCAGTCTACCTGAAAAAGAATTCAGAATAATGATAGTAAAGATGATCCAAAATCTTGGACATAGAATAGACAAAATGCAAGAAACATTTAACAAGGACCCAGAAGAACTAAAGGTGAAACAAATAATGATGAACCAGACAATAAATGAAATTAAAAATACTCTAGATGTGATCAATAGCAGAAAAACTGAGGCACAGGAATGGATAAGTGACCTGGAAGATAAAATAGTGCAAATAACTACTGCAGAGCAGAATAAAGAAAAAAGAATGAAAAGAACTGAGGACAGTCTCAGAAACTTCTGGGACAACTTTAAACACACCAACATTCGAATTATAGTGGTTCCAGAAGAAGAAGAGAAAAAGAAAGGGACTGGGAAAATATTTGAAGAGATTATAGTTGAAAACTTCCCTAATATGAGAAAGGAAATAGTTAATCAAGTCCAAGAATCAGAGAGTGTCCCACACAGGATAAATCCAAGGAGAAATACACCAAGACACATACTAATCAAACTGTCAAAAATTAATTACAAAGAAAACATACTAAAAGCAGCAAGGGAAAAACAACAAATAACACACAAGGGAATGCCCATAAGGTTAACAGCTGATCGTTCAGCAGAAACTCTGCAAGCCAGAAGGGACTGGCAGGACATAGTGAAAGTGATGGAGGAGAAAAACCTGCAACCAAGATTACTCTACCCAGCAAGGATCTCATTCAGATGTGATGGAGAAATTAAAACCTTTACAGACAAGCAAAAGCTGAGAGAGGTCAGCACCACCAAACCAGCTTTACAACAAATGCTAAAGGAACTTATCTAGGCAAGAAACACAAGAGAAGAAAAAGACTTACAATAACGAACCGAAAACAACTAAGAAAATGGGAATAGGAAAATACATATTAATAATTACGTTAAATGTAAATGGGCTAAATGATCCCACCAAAAGACACAGATTGGCTGAATGGATACAAAAACAAGACCCATATATATGCTGTCTACAAGAGACCCACTTCAGACCTAGAGACACACACAGACTGAAAGTATGGGAATGGGAAAAGATATTCCATGCAAATGGAAACCAAAAGAAAGCTGGAGTAGCAATACTCATATCAGACAAAATAGATGTTAAAATAAGGAGTATTAGAAGAGACAAAGAAGGACACTACATAATGATCAAGGCATCGATCCAAGAATAAGATATAACAATTGTAAATATTTATGTACTCAACATAGGAGCACCTCAATACATAAGGCAAATACTAACAGCCATAAAAGGGGAAATCAACAGTAACACATTCATAGTATGGGACTTTAAAACCCCACTTTCACAAATGGACTGATAATCGAAAATTAAACTAAGGAAGGAAAAACAAGTTTTAAATGTTACATTAAACAAGATGGACTTAATTGATATTTATCGGACATTCCATCCAAAAACAACAATATACATATTTTTCACAAGTGCTCATGGAACATTCTCCAGGATAGATCATATCTTGTGTCACAAATAAAGCCTTGGAAAATTTAAGGAAATTGAAATTATATCAAGTATCTTTTCCGACCACAACACTATGAGATTAGATATCAATGACAGGAAAAGATCTGTAAAAACTACAAACACATGGAGGCTAAACAATACACTACTTAATAACGAAGTGATCACTGAAGAAATCAAAGAGGAAATAAAAAAAATACTTAGAAACAAATGACAATGGAGACATGATGACCCCAAACCTATGGGATGCAGCAAAAGCAGTTCTAAGAGGGAAGTTTATAGCAATACAATCCTCCCTAAAGAAACAGGAAACATCTTGAATAAACAACATAACCTTGCACCTAAAGCAATTAGAGAAAGAAGAACAAACCCCCCCTCCAAAGTTAGCAGAAGGAAATAAATAATAAATACCAGATCAGAAATAAATGAAAAAGAAATGAAGGAAACGATAGGAAAGGTCAATAAAACTAAAAGCTGGTTCTTTGAGAAGATAAACAATATTGATAAACCATTAGCCAGACTCATCAAGAAAAAGAGGGAGAATTCAAATCAATAGAAATAGAAATGAAAAAGGATAAGTAACAACTGACACTGCAGAAATACAAAAGATCCTGAGAGATTACTACAAGCAACTCTATGCCAATAAAATGGACAACCTGGAAGAAAGGGAGTAATTCTTAGAAATGCACAACCTGCCAAGACTGAAGCGGGAAGAAATAGAAACTATGAACAGACCAATCACAAGTGCTGAAACAGAAACTGTGATTAAAAATCTTCCAACAAACAAAAGCCCAGGATAAGATGGCTTCACAGGCGAATTCTATCAAACTTTTAGAGAAGAGCTAACACCTATCCTTCTCAAATTCTTCCAAAATATAGCAGAGGGAGGAGCACTGCCAAACCCATTCTATGAGGCCACCATCACCTTGGTACCAAAACCAGACAAGGATGTCACAAAGAAAGAAAACTACAGGCCAATATCACTGATGAACATAGATGCAAAACTCCTCAACAAAATACTAGCAAACAGAATCCAACAGCACATTAAAAGGATCATACACCATGATCAAGTGGGGTTTATTCCAGGAATGCAAGATTCTTCAATATACACAAATCAATCAAGGTGATAAACCATATTAAAAAATTTAAGGAGAAAAACCATATGATAATCTCAATAGATGCAGAGAAAGCTTTCGACAAAATTCAACACTAATTTATGATAAAAACGCTGCAGAAAGTAGGCATAGAGGGAACTTTCCTCAATGTAAGAAAGGCCATATATGACAAACTCACAGCCAACATCGTCCTCAATGGTGAAAAACTGAAAGCATTTCCACTAAGATCAGGAACAAGACAAGGTTGCCCACTCTTACCACTCTTATTCAACATAGTTTTGGAAGTTTTAGCCAAAACAATAAGAGAAGCAAAGGGAAAAAAAGTAATCCAAATCTGAAAAGAAGAAGTAAAGCTGTCGGTGTTTGCAGATGACATGATACTATACATAGAGAATCCTAAGGATGCTACCAGAAAACTACTAGAGCTAATCAATGAACTTGGTAAACTAGCAGAATACAAAATTAATGCACAGAAATCTCTTGCATTCGTATACACTAATGATGAAAAATCTGACAGTGAAATCAAGAAAACACTCCCATTTACCATTGTAACAAAAACAATAAAATATCTAGGAATAAACCTACCTAAGGAGACAAAAGACCTGTATGCAGTAATTTCTAAGAAACTGATGAAAGAAAGTAAAGATGATACAAATAGATGGAGAGATATACCATGTTTTGGATTGGAAGAATCAATATTTTGAAAATGACTCTACTATGCAAAGCAATTGAAAGATTCAATGCAATCCCTATCAAACAACTACTGGCATTTTTCACAGAACTAGAACAAAAAAAGTTCACAATTTGTATGGAAACACAAAAGACCCCGAATATCAAACACAAACTTGAGAACAAAAAACGGAGCTTGAGGAATCAGGCTCCCTGATTTCAGACGACACAAAAAAGCTACAGTAATCAAGACAGTATGGTACTAGACCAGAAACAGAAAGATAGATCAATGGAACAGGATAGAAAGCCCAGAGATAAACACACGCACATATGGTCACCTTATCTTTGATAAAGGAGGCGGGAATGTACAGTGGAGAAAGGACAGCGTCTTCAATAAGTGGTGCTGGAAAAACTTGACAGGTACATGTAAAAGTATGAGATTAGATCACTCCCTAACACCATACACAAAAGCAAGCTCTAAATGGATTAAAGACCTAAATGTAAGGCCAGAAACTATCAAACCCTTAGAAGAAAGTATAGGCAGAACACTCTATGCCGTAAATCACAGCAAGATCCTTTTTGACTCACCTCCTAGAGAAATGGAAATAAAAACAAAAATAAACAAATGGGACCTAATGAAACTTCAAATCTTTTGCACAGCAAAGGAAACCATAAACAAGATCTAAAGACAACCCTCAGAATCAGAGGAAATATTTGCAAATGAAGCAACTGACAAAGGATTAATCTCCAAAATTTATAAGTAGCTCATGCAGCTCAATAACAAAAAAACAAATAACGTAATCCAAAAATGGGCAGAAGACCTAAATAGACATTTCTCCAAAGAAGATATACAGACTGCCAAAAACACAAGAAAAAATGCTCAACATCATTAATCATTAGAGAAATGCAAATCAAAACTACAGTGAGATATCATCTCACACCGGTCAGAATGGCCATCATCAAAAAATCTAGAAACAGCTTGTCCCTGGAAGATGGCGGAAAAGTAAGACACGGAGATCAACTTCCTCCCCACAGATACACCAGAAATACATTTACATGTGGAACAACTCCTACAGAACACCTACTGAAGGCTGGCAGAAGATCTCAGACCTCCCAAAAGGCGAGAAACTCCCCAGGTACCTGGGTAGGGCAAAAGAAAAAAAGAAAAAACAGAGACAAAAGAACAGGGCCGGCACCTGCACCAGTGGGAGGGAGCTGTGAAGTAGGAAAAGTTTCCACACACTAAGAAGCCCATTCGCGGGTGGAGACTGTCGGAGGCGGAGGGGGGAGCTTCGGAGCCGCGGAGGAGTGCATAGTAACAGGGGTGCGAAGGGCAAAGCAGGGAGATTCCTGCACAGAATATCGGTGCCGACTGGCACTGACCAGCCCGAGAGGCTTGTCTGTTCACCCTCCGGGCCGGACGGGCCTGGGAGCAGAGGCTCCGACTTCATTTGGAGCGCAGGGAGAGGACTGGTGTTGGCAGCGTGAACACAGCCTGCAGGGGGTTAGTGCACCTCGGCTAGCCGGGAGGGAGTCCAGGGAAAAGTCTGCACCTGCCGAAGAGGCAAGAGACTTTTTCTTCCCTCTTTATTTCATGGTGCGCGATGACAGGGTTTTAAGAGCGCTGTTTAAAGGAACTCCAGAGATGGGCGCCAGCCGCGGCTAAAATTGCGGACCCCAGAGATGGGCGCGAGCCGCGGCTAAAAGCAAGGACCCCAGGGACGGACGGGAGACACTAAGGCTGCTGCTGCCGCCACCAAGGGTCCTGTGAGCGAGCATAGGTCACTATCCACACCCCTCTTCCGCGGAGCCTGTGAAGCCCGCCACTGCCAGGTTCCCGAAACCAGGGACAACTTCCCCGGGAGAACACACGGCGGGCCTCAGGCTGGTGCAACGTCACGACGGCCGCTGCCGCCGCAGGCCCGCCCTGCACGCAGTGCCCCTCCCTCCCCACCCCTCCCCCGGCATGAGTGCGCCAGAGCCCCCGAATCAGCTGCTCCTTTAACCCCATCCTGTCTGAGCAAAAAACAGACGCCCTCCAGCGACCTACATGCAGAGGCAGGGCCAAATCCAAAGCTGAGCCCCTGTGAGCTGTGAGAACAAGGAAGAGAAAGGGAAATCTCTCCCAGCAGCCTCGGAAACAGCGGATTAAAGCTCCACAATCAACTTGATGTACCTGCATCTGTGGAATACCTGAATAGACAACGAGTTATCCCAAATTGAGGAGGTGGGCTTCGAGAGCAAGATCTATGATTTTTTCCCCTTTTCCTCTTTTTGTGAATGTGTATGTGTATGCTTCTGTGTGAGATCTTGTCTGTATAGTTTTGCTTGCACCATTTGTCCTAGGGTTCTATCCGTCCATGGTTTTTTTAAAAATTTTTTTCTTAATAATTAATTTTAATAACTTTATTATACTTTACCTTCATTCATTCATTCTTTCTTTCTTTTTCTTTCTTTCTTTCTTTCTTTCTTTCTTTCTTCCTTCCGTCTTTTCTTTCTTTCTTTTTTCATACTTCTACTAATTCTCTCTACTTTTTCTCCCTTTTATTCTGAGCCGTGTGGATGAAAGGCTCTTGGTGCTCCAGCCAGGAGTCAGGGCTCTGCCTCTGAGGTAGGAGAGCCAACTTCAGGACACTGGTCAACAAGAGACTAGTCCCAGCTCCACATAATATCAAATGGTGAAAATCTCACAGAGACCTCCATCTTAACACCAGCAACCAGTTTCACTCAACGACCAGCAAGCCACAGTGCTGGCCAACCTATGCCAAACAACTAGCAAAACAGGAACACAATCACACCCATTAGCAGAGAGGCTGCCTAAAATCATAATAAGGTCACAGACACCCCAAAACACACAACCAGACGTGAACCTGCCCACTAGAAAGACAAGATCCAGCCTCATCCACCACGACACAGGCAGTAGTCCCCTCCACCAGGAAACCTACACAACCCACTGAACCAACCTTAGCCACTGGAGACAGACATCAAAAACAGCGGGAACTACGAACCTGCAGCCTGCAAAAAGGAGACCCCAAACACAGTAAGACAAGCAAAATGAGAAGACAGAAAAACACACAGCAGATAAAGGACCAAGATAAACATGCACCAGACCTAACAAATGAAGAGGAAATAGGCAGTCTACCTGAAAAAGAATTCAGAACAATGATAGTAAGGATGATCCAAAATCTTGGAAAAAGAATGGACAAAATCCAAGAAACAGTTAACAAGGACCTAGAAGAAATAAAGATGAAACAAGCAACGATGAACAACACAATAAATGAAATTAAAAGTACTCTAGATGGGATCAATAGCAGAATAACTGAGGCAGAAGAATGGATAAGTGACCTGGAAGATAAAATAGTGGAAATAACTACTGCAGAGCAGAATAAAGAAAAAAGAATGAAAAGAACTGAGGACAGTCTCAGAGACCTCTGGGACAACATTAAACGCACCAACATTCGAATTATAGGGGTTCCAGAAGAAGAAGAGAAAAAGAAAGGGACTGAGAAAACATTTGAAGAGATTATAGTTGAAAACTTCCCTAATATGGGAAAGGAAATAGTTAATCAAGTCCAGGAAGCACAGAGAGTCCCATACAGGATAAATACAAGGAGAAATACGCCAAGACACATATTAATCAAACTGCCAAAAATTAAATACAAAGAAAGCATATTAAAAGCAGCAAGGGAAAAACAACAAATAACACACAAAGGAATCCCCATAAGGTTAACAGCTGATCTCTCAGCAGAAACCCTACAAGCCAGAAGGGAGTGGCAGGACATACTGAAAGTGATGAAGGAGAAAAACCTGCAACCAAGACTACTTGACCCAGCAAGGATCTCATTCAGATTTGATGGAGAAATTAAAACCTTTACAAACAAGCAAAAGCTGAGAGAGTTCAGGACCACCAAACCAGCTTTACAACAAATGCTAAAGGAACTCTCTAGGCAAGAAACACAAGAGAAGGAAAAGACCTATAATAACGAACCCAAAACAATTAAGAAAACGGGAATAGGAACATACAAATCGATAATTACCTTAAATGTAAATGGACTAAATGCTCCCACCAAAAGACACAGACTAGCTGAATGGATACAAAAACAAGATCCTTATATATGCTGTCTACAAGAGGCCCACTTTAGACCTAGAGACACATACAGACTGAAAGTAAGGGGATGGAAAAAGATATTCCATGCAAGTGGAAACCAAAAGAAAGCTGGAGTAGCAATTCTCATATCAGAAAAAATAGACTTTAAAGTAAGGACTATTAGAAGAGACAAAGAAGGACACTGCATAATGATCAAGGGATCGATCCAAGAAGAAGATATAATAATTGTAAATATTTATGCACCCAACATAGGAGCACCTCAATACATAAGGCAAATACTAACAGCCATAAAAGGGAAAATCGACAGTAACACATTCATAGTAGGGGACTTTAACACCCCACTTTCACCCATGGACAGATCATCCAAAATGAAAATAAATAAGGAAAAACAAACTTTAAATGATACATTAAACAAGATGGACTTAATTGATATTTATAGGACACTTCATCCAAAAACAACAGAATCACATTTTTCTCAAGTGCTCATGGAACATTCTCCTGGATAGATAATATCTTGGGTCACAAATCAAGCCTTGGTAAATTTAAGAAAATTGAAATTGTATCAAGTATCTTTTCCGACCACAACGCCATGAGACTAGATATCAATTACAGGAAAAGATCTGTAAAAAATACAAACACATGGAGGCTAAACAATACACTACTTAATAATGAAGTGATCACTGAAGAATCAAAGAGGAAATAAAAAAATACCTAGAAACAAATGACACTGGAGACACAACGACCCAAACCTATGAGATGCAGCAAAAACAGTTCTAAGGGGGAAGTTTATAGCAATTCAAGCCCACCTTAAGAAGCAGGAAACATCTCGAATAAACAATCTAACCTTACACCTCAAGCAATTAGAGAAAGAAGAACAAAAAAACCCCAAAGCTAGCAGAAGGAAAGAAACCATAAAAATCAGATCAGAAATAACTGAAAAAGAAATGAAGGAAACAATAGCAAAGATCAATAAAACTAAAAGTTGGTTCTTTGAGAAGGTAAACAAAATAGACAAACCACTAGCCAGACTCATCAAGAAAAAAGGGAGAAGACTCAAATCAATAGAATTAGAAATGAAAAAGGAGAAGTAACAACTGAAACTGCAGAACTAAAAAAGATCATGAGACACTACTACAAGCAACTCTATGCCAATAAAATGGAAAATCTGGAAGAAATGGACAAATTCTTAGAAATGTACAACCTGTCAGGATGGAATCAGGAAGAAATAGAAAATATTAACAGACCAATCACAAGCACTGAAATTGAAACTGTGATTAAAAATCTTCCAACAAACAAAAGCCCTGGATAAGATGACTTCACAGGCGAATTCTATCAAACATTTAGAGAAGAGCTAACACCTATCCTTCTCAAACTCTTCCAAAATATAGCAGAGGGAGGAACACTCCCAAATTCCTTCTACGAGGCCACCATCACCTTGATACCAAAACCAGACAAGGATGTCTCAAAGAAAGAAAACTACAGGCCAATATTACTGATGAACATAGATGCAAAAATCCTCAACAAAATACTAGCACACAGAATCCAACAGCACATTAAAAGGATCATACACCATGATCAAGTGGGGTTTATTCCAGGAATGCAAGGATTTTTCAATATACGCAAATCTATCAATGGGCTAAACCATATTAACAAATTGAAAGAGAAAAAACATATGATCATCTCAATAGATGCAGAGAAAGCTTTTGACAAAATTCAACACCCATTTATGATAAAAACCCCGCAGAAAGTAGGCCTAGAGGGAACTTTCCTCAACATAATAAAGGCCATAAATGACAAGCCTACAGCCAACATCATTCACAATGGTGAAACACTGAAAGCATTTCCACTAAGATCAGGAACAAGACAAGGTTGCCCACTCCCACCACTCTTATTCAACATACTTTTGCAAGTTTTAACCACAGCAATCAGAGAAGAAAAGGAAATACAAGGAATCCAAATCGGAAAAGAAGTAAAGCTGTCACTGTTTGCACATGACATGATACTATACATAGAGAATCCTAAAGATGCTACCAGAAAACTACTAGAGCTAATCAATGAATTTGGAAAAGTAGCAGGATACACAATTAATGCACAGAACTCTCTGGCATTCCTGTACACTAATGATGAAAAATCTGAAAGTGAAATGAAGAAAACACTCCCATTTACCATTGCAACAAAAAGAAAAATTATCTAGGAATAAACCTACCTAAGGAGACAAAAGACCTGTATGCAGAAAATTATAAGACACTGATGAAAGAAATTAAAGATGATACAAATAGATGGAGAGATATACCATGTTCTTGGATTGGAAGAATCAACATTGTGAAAATGACTCTACTACCCAAAGCAATCTATAGATTCAATGCAATCCCTATCACACTACCACTGGCATTTTTCACAGAACTAGAACAAAAAATTTCACAATTTGTATGGAAACACAAAAGAGCACAAATAGCCAAAGCAATCTTGAGAACGAAAAGAGGAGCTGGAGGAATCAGGCTCCCTGTCTTCAGACTATACTACAAATCTACAGTAATCAAGACAGTATGGTACTGGCACAGAAACAGAAAGATAGATCAATGGAACAGGATAGAAAGCCCAGAGATAAACCCACGCACATATGGACACCTTATCTTTGATAAAGGTGGCAGGAATGTACAGTGAAGAAAGGACAGCCTCTTGAATAAGTGATGCTGGGAAAACTGGAAAGATACATGTAAAAGTATGAGATTAAATCACTCCCTAAAACCATACACAAAAATAAGCTGAAAATGGATTAAAGACCTAAATGTAAGGCCAGAAACTATCAAACTCTTAGAGGAAAACATAGTCAGAACACTCTATGACATAAATCACAGCAAGATCCTTTGTGACCCACCTCCTAGATTAATGGAAATAAAAACAAAAATAAACAAATGGGACCTAATGAAACTTCAAAGCTTTTGCACAGCAAAGGAAACCATAAACAAGACCAAAAGACAACCCTCAGAATGGGAGAAAATATTTGCAAATGAAGCAACCGGCAAAGGACTAATCTCCAAAATTTACAAGCAGCTCATGCAGCTAAATAAATAAAACAAACAACCCAATCCAAAAATGGGCAGAAGACCTCAATAGACATTTCTCCAAAGAAGATATACAGACTGCCAACAAACACATGAAAGAATGCTCAACATCATTAATCATTAGAGAAATGCAAATCAAAACTACAATGAGATATCATCTCACACCAGTCAGAACGGCCATCATCAAAAAATCTAGAAACAATAAATGCTGGAGAGGGTGTGGAGAACAGGGAACACTCTTGCACTGCTGGTGGGAATGTGAATTGGTTCAGCCACTATGGAGAACAGTATGGAGGTTCCTTAAAAACTACAAATAGAGCTACCATATGACCCAGCAATCCCACTACTGGGCATATACCCTGAGAAAACCAAAATTCAAAAAGAGTCATGTACCAAAATGTTCATTGCAGCTGTATTTACAATAGCCCAGAGATGGAAACAACCTAAGTGCCCATCATTGGATGAATGGATAAAGAAGATGTGGCACATATATACAATGGAATATTACTCAGCCATAAAAAGAAATTAAATTTAGCTATTTGTAATGAGGTGTATAGACCTAGAGTCTGTCATACAGAGTGAAGTAAGTCAGAAAGAAAAAGACAAATACCATATGCAAACACATATACATGGAATTTAAGAAAAAAAATGTCATGAAAAACCTAGGGGTAAGACAGGAATAAAGACACAGACCTACTGGAGAACGGACTTGAGGATATGGGGACGGGGAAGAGTGAGCTGTGACAGGGCGCGAGAGAGTCATGGACATATACACACTAACAAACATAAGGTAGATAGCTACTGGGAAGCAGCCGCATGGCACAGGGATATCAGCTCGGTGCTTTGTGACTGCCTGGAGGGGTGGGATAGGGCGGGTGGGAGGGAGGGAGATGCAAGAGGGAAGAGTTATGGGAACATATGTATATGTATAACTGATTTACTTTGTTATAAAGCAGAAACTAACACACCATTGTAAAGCAATTATACCCCAATAAAGTTGTTTAAAAAAAAACTTGTCCCTCCCCCCAAAAAAGAAAAAAGAAATCTAGAAACAATAAATGCTGGAGAGGGTGCAGAGAAAAGGGAACACTCTTGCACTGCTGGTGGGAATGTGAATTGGTTCAGCCACTATGGAGAACAGTATGGAAGTTCCTTAAAAACTACAAATAGAACTACCATATGACCCAGCAATCCCACTACTAGGCATATACTCTGAGAAAAACATAATTCAAAAATAGTCATGTACCAAAATGTTTATTGCAGCTCTATTTACAATAGCCCGGAGATGGAAAGAACGTAAGTGTCCATCATCAGATGAATAGATAAAGAAAATGTGACACATATATACAACGGAATATTACTCAGCCATAAAAAGAAAGGAAATTGAGCTATTTGTAATGAGGTGGATGGACCTAGAGTCTGTCATACAGAGTGAAGTAAGTCAGAAAGAGAAGACAAATACCGTATGCTAACATATATATATGGAAATTAAGAAAAAAATGTCATGAAGAACCTAGGTGTAAGACAGGAGTAAAGACACAGACCTACTAGAGAATGGACTTGAGGATATGGGGAGGGGAAAGGGTAAGCTGTGACAAAGCGAGAGTAGCATTGACATATATACACGTAAAATTGATAGCTAGTGGGAAGCAGCTGCAAAGCACAGGGAGTTCAGCTTGGTTCTTTGTGACCACCTAGAGGGGTGGGATAGGGAGGGTGAGAGGGAGGGAGCAGAAAGAGGGAAGAGATGTGGGAACATATGTATATGTATAACTGATTCCCTTTGTTATAAAGCAGAAACTAACACATCATTTTAAAGCAATTATACTCCAGTCAAGATGTAAAAAAAAAAAAAAAAAGCGGTTCCCACTTCAAGGAAAAATACTTCAACTGAAATTATTTTTGCTGATAATGAAAGTCAAGCTTTCAAGTGAAAATGATAATGGAAAACTTGTCTTTGCCACTGTAAACTTTTCAGCTCTCTATCCCTTGAAGATTTTAAATATTGTGACATTAGTGGTTATACAAATGAAGGAGATTTTTTCGTATTGTATAATGAAATATGTCAGTGCTTAAAAGATCTGTGTAACCCAGTGAACGGTATTTTCCGAATGAGCAATGCATAATATTATAATCATCACTTAACTCATAAGTGCAAGATACAAGTCAATGTACAATAATGTGATAGAGTGTGAGAATTATATGTTGATACGGCCTCAGAGTCCCCACATATCACATGTTGAATTTTGGTGTCATATTAAAGAATGCAGAACATTTTGTGAAATATATTCTTTCCTTTTCAAAGTATTTCTGTTTGAGACTTGATTTTCTTCATATACTTCAGCCAAAATAATGTAACAGATTGAATGCAAAAGCAGATATTAAAACTCATCTACCTTTCTATTATTCCAGAAATTAAAGAGATTTTTGAAAATGTAAAACAATGCCAGTGTTTTCACCTTTTGGTTTTGGAAAATAGACCTATTTTTAATGAAAATATGCTATGTATGCTTAAAAATACATATGATCATCTCAATAGATGCAAATAAAGCTTTTGACAAAATTGAACACTCATTTATGACAAAATCTCTGCAGAATGTTGGCATAGAGGAAACATTTCATCTAAGATGAGGGACCTACGGTAGATGTCCACTCTCACCACTTTTATTCAACATAGTTTTGGAAGTCTTAGCAGCAGCAATCAGAGCAGAAAAAGAAATAAAAGAAATCCAAATTGGAAAAGAAGAAATAAAAGTGTCACTGTGTGCAGATGCCGTAGAAAATCCTAAAAATGCTACCAGAAAACTACTAGAGGTCATCAATAAATTTGGTAAAGTGGCAGGATATAAAATTAAAACACAGAAATCTCTTGCATTTCTATACACTAATGACAACCCGAAAGAGAAATAAAGGAAACAATCTATTTACCATAACATCAAAGAGTATAAAACACCTAGGAATAAACCTACCTAAGGAGGAAAAATCCTGTACTCCAAAAACTATAAGATGTTAATGAAAGAAATCAAAGATGACACAAACAGTTGGAAAAATATACCATGTTATTGGATTGGAAGAATCAACATTGTGAAAATGACGATACTACCCAAAGCATCTGAGAGATGCAATACAATCCCTATCAAATTACCAATGGTATTATTCACAGGAGTAGAACAAAAAATTTTTAATTTGTAGGGAAGTACAAAAGATCTTGAATAACCTGAGAAAGAACAACGGAGCTATATGAATCAGGCTCCCTGACCTCAGACTATACTACAAAGATATAGTCATCAAAAGAGTCTGGTACTGGCACAAAAACAGAAATATAGATCAATGGACAAGGATAGAAAGCCCAGAAGTAAACCCATACATCTATAGTCAATTAATCTATGGCAAAGGATGCAAGAATATGCAATGGAGAAAAGACAGTCACTTCAATAAGTGATGCTGGGAAAATTGGACAGCTACATGTAAAACAATGGAATTGGAACACTCCCTCACACTATACATTAAAATAAACTCAGAATGAAGGAAAGACCTAAATGTAAGACCAGATACAGTAAAACTCTGAAAAGCAAACATAAGGGAGAGGACAATTTTTGACATAAATTGCAGAAATATCTTTTAGGATCCACCTCCTAGAGTAAAGAAAATGATAACAAAAGTAAAAAAAATGGACTTAATTAAACTTAAAATATTTTGCACAAGAAAGCACACCATAAACAAAATGAAAAGACAGCCCACAGAATGGGAGAAAATATTTGCAAACAAAGCGACAAACAAGGGATGAATCTCCAAAATATAAACAGCTCATGCAGCTCAATATCAAAAAAGCAAGCAACCCAATAAAAAAATGGGCAAGATACCTAAATAGATATTTCTCTAAAGAAGATATATTGCCAACAGTCACATGAAATGATGCTCAACATCTCTAATTGTTAGAGTAATGCAAATCAAAACTACAATGAGGTATCACCTCAAACTAGTCAGAATGGCTATCATCAAAAACTCTACAAACATTAAATGCTGGAGAGGGTGTGGGAAAAGGGAACCCTCCTACATTGTTGGTGGGAATGTAAGTTGGTAAAACCACTATGGACAACAGTATGGAGGTTCCTTAAAAAACTAAAAATAGAACTATCGTATCATCCAGCAATCCCTCTCCTGGGCATATATCTAGAGAACATCATAATTCAAAAAGGTACATGCACCCCAATGTTCATAGATGCAATATCTACAATGACCAAGACATGGAAGCAACTTAAATGTCCACTGACAGAGGAATGGATAAAGAAGATGTGGTACATATATGAAATGGACTATTACTCAGCCATGAAAAAAATGAAATAATGTCATTTGCAACAACATGGATGGACCTAGTGATTACCATATTAAGTGAAGTAAGTCGACAGAAAAGGTCAAATATCATGTGATATCACATGTGGAATCTAAAAGAAATGAAACGAATTTATTTAGAAAACACAAAGAGACTTAGAAATCAAACTTATGGTTACCAAAGGGGAAAGTTGGGGACAGGGTTAAATTAGGAGTTTGAGATTAACATATACACACCACTATGCATAAAATATATATTCAATAAAGACCTACTGTATAGCGCAAGGAACTCTACTTAATATTCTGTAATAACCCATGTGGGAAAAGAATCTTAAAACTAATGGATATATGTATATGTATAACTGAATCACCTTGCTGTATACCTGAAACTAATGCAACATTGTAAATCAACTATACTCCAGTATAAAATAAAAACTAAATTAAAAAAATAGGTCCTGTGACAAACCATAATGGAAAAGAATATGAAAACATATATATATATATATATATATATATATATAAAACCAAGTCATTTTGCTGTACAGAAGGAATTCACACAACATTGTAAATCAACTATACTTCAATAAAACTTAAAAAAATTAAGCAAAATAAAAATTTTAAAAATGAAAGAGAAATTAAGGAAACAACCTGAGGAATAAACTTAGCCCAGGAAGTGAAAAACCTATAATTTGAACACTATTAAAAAAATAGATGATTAATTAAGATGATGCAAAGAAATGCATTTGTAGCCTGTCATCATGGATTGGAAGAATTAGTGTTTAAATGTCCATACTACCACAAGCAATCTACAGATTTAATGAACTCACTATTAAAAATACCCATGGCATTTTTCACAGAACTAGAGCAAATAATCCTAAAATGTATATGGATTTATGAATTCCCAAAGCAATCTTGAGCAAAAAGAACAAAGCAAGATGTATATAGCTTACTGACTTCCAACTATGCTACAAAGCTACAGTGATCAAAAGAGTATATTAGTGTCACAAATACAATATATACATACATGGAACAGAATAGAGACCCCAGAAATTAACCCATGCAATTATGGTCAATTAATCTATGACAATGAAATTAGAATATTTTCTCACACCTATAGAAAAATAAACTCTAAATGGATGAAAGGCCTAAATGTAAGACAAGCAACCATAGAACTCTTAGAGGAAAATGTAGGGAGAACACTCTTTATCATAAACTGTAGTAATTTTTTTGGATATATCTCCTAAAGCAAAAGGAACAAAAACAAAAATAAATAAGTGATACCTAATTAAACTTAAAAGCTTCACACTGCAAAGGAAATCAAGAACAAGCTGAAAACACAAGCTACTGAATGGGAAAACTATATTTGCAAATGATATAACCAATATGGGCTTAATATCCAATATATATATTCAGCTCATAGGGCTCAATATCAAAGCAAAAAACAACTTGATTAAAAATTGCCAGACCTGAATAGACATTTTTCCCAACAATATATACAAATGACCATAGGCACATGAAAAAATGCCCAACATTGCTAATTCTCAGAGAAATGAAAATCAAAACCACAATGAGATATAACCTCATACATATCAGAAAGGCTATCCTCAAAAACTCTACAAATAACAGATATTGGTGAGGATGTGGAGAAAAGAGAGCCCTAGTATATCTTTGGTTGGAATGTAAATTGGTGCAACTGCTATGGAAAACATTATGGAAGTTCCTCAAAAAACAAAAAAATAGAACTACCATATGATCTAGCAATTCCACTGCTGGGTATATAACTGGAAGAAAAATGAAAACAGTAATTTGGAAATATACATACACCCTAATATTCATAGAAGCATTATTTACAACAGTGAAGAAATAGAAGCAACTCAAATAGCCATCAACAGACAATTGGATTAAGAAGATGTGGTATATCTCAATACATACAATGGAATATTAGCCATAAAAAATAATGAAGTACTGCCATTTGCTGCAATGAGGATGGACCTAGAGAGTATTATGCTTAGTGAAATAAATCAGATAGAGAAAGATAAGCATGATATCCGTTATATGTGGAATCTAAAAAATAATAGAAATGAATGTATATGTGTAACCGAAACAACTTAGAGATATAGACAACTAACTAATGGTTATTGATAAGGAGAGGTGAGGGGGAGGGGCAAAATAGAGTGGGGAATTAAGAGACAATCTATCTTTTATAAAATAAGTGAGCAGCATACATCTATTGCACAGCACAGGGAAATATAGACATTATTTTGAAATAACATTAAATGAGCATAAATGATCTATAAAAATATTGAATCACTGCATTGCACACCGGGAGCTAATGTAATATTGTAAATCCTTCATTTAAAAAAATTGTTCCATGAGGTTAATATAAAATCATTAAAAATGGCATTTTTCCCTAAGTAAACTTGTAAGTTATATGCAATACCAGTTAGTATCACAACGGGAATATTTTGCATAAGATGAAAATGTTCATCTGAAAGACAAGAGTGCTAGAAAAGCCAGGGGAAGTGGAAATAATGAGAGGGAGTATCAGTGTTTCAAATATAATTAAACTATAGCCATTAAAATAGGATGGTAGTGGTATAAGTATAGACAAAGAGTGAAATGGAAGAAAATTGAAAGGAGTGAATTACAGAATGAATGGGAATGTGGACGACAATGAAAGAGCCATTTCAAATCTGTGGGAGAAATGAGGGTTGAAGAAATTATGGTTAATCCCTAACTCTACTTTGTGCAGGTCAATCAAGGGTTTGAATACACAATAATGCAACCAAAAAGACTAATTGTGTCTATTCTATTGGAGTGGGCAAGCTCATTGCAAGCATGACAGAAAACTCAAGAAGCAGTAAAGAAAATTATTGAATAAAGCATGTCTAAAAGAGGTGTTAAAATCCTTAATATTTATTTCTATCACGGTGGATTTTTCTAAGGCACATCCTTCCCTAAGAGCAGCCTGGGGCTGATCTTCCCCAAAGTTACTGGACATGGAAGAAAGGTTGGTAGGAAAAACAAAAGTTCTTTGAAGTCCACTTTGGGCCTTAGGAGGGCTTGAACTTCCAGGTCTCTCTGTAGCAGTGGGAAATCCTCAGGCTGTGCCACACAAGACCTACTCCCTGCGCATGCCCACTGCTATGCATGCACGTTTTTGTGCACATCCTTTGTGCCGCAAACTTGTCCGTTGACACGCATGCGCCTTGCCGTCCATCTTCTGTGTCAATTGCTGTGCCAGCAGAGGGTCTCGCTCAGTGAAACTCAGCCAGTACTCATAGAAGTACTCCCAGGAGTTAGGTGTAAGTGTGAGGGGAAGCCAGCGGGCTTCCCGCGAGTTGAATGGAGTGATCTGTAGCATCTGTGGAGGAAGGTCCTCAAGGTCATCGACATTCTCCTCACAGCTGTCCTGGCTGCCATGGCTCTCGTACTGTTGGCGGGAGAGGGAGGGTGGTGGGCGGTGGAGGGCAGTGGGTCAGATGAAATAGGGGTTAGTCTTAGGTGTGCTATTTGAGGTATCTTGGTCCTGGTGGCCCTGAAACTGACGACAGAGCACAGAATCCGGAGTCTGCAGTGGGGCCCCAGGCAGGAGGCAGGGCAGACGGTAAAGGAAAGGCCTAGAAGTCGGACCACTGTGAGGTTGTGACTGCATACCGAGATTTGTAGTGCCCTGAACAGGGTACCAAGGGAGAAGTGGGCAAGTCGTTCTTTGAGAAAGCAGCCACAGGCACTATGTAAAAGAATGAACCTGTCTATGCTCACCCACAAAAGTTTATTTGGTGGTTGCGGGCATGTGCATAGTAAATGGGGGTATTGCAAAACCAGTATTCACTCAAGTTCTAATTTTCTAGTGTTTCCGTGATGAGTCCAGTTGTGAAATGAAACCTCATTAGGAAAGCCCCCATTTTTTACCATGTGTCTTAAGGTGATTTCTACGCCTGTTTGTTGCTCACACACATAAACAAAGGCTTATTTGGTATTAAATACAAATAAGCATTTTGTCATAGTGTTCATATATAGCTATCCTCTTACGTGTAGTTTTCAAATTATAATATTTCTTTTTCAGTGAGAAATATGAGTGGGCATGTAAGAAGAAGATCCAAATCTGCAGGAAGAAGAGAGTCTTCCCAGGTTGTTGGGCCTCTTGTTGTGAGTGCTTCAACATTTAATGTTTTCCATTACCAGAATCAATTTATTTATTGTTGTTGAACTAGTACATATACATTCATATTGTCTTCCATATTGATAAAAAATGATAATGGAATCTCATGAAAAAAACATTGACCCAGGACGATTAAATTCTGTTCTTGCCTGGATGGGTGTGCTCTTAAGTTTCCTACCTGTTGTCCTATACTAGTCAATAATGGATTACACACATCCATTTCAGTGTAGATTAAAACAGTTTGTGTCTGCGAGAAGAGTAACAATTTTATTAAGAAAAAAATTGTGTGTGTGTGTCTGTGTGTGTATTACTGTTGGAAAATATATTTAGACTTATGATTAAATATATGTATGTATTATATACATTCATAAATTATTGATTTTTAAAATTTGTGAACAAAATCACACCCCTAGGCTCAGCAGCCCAGTGATAAACCACCTCAACTAGAGGAACCACCGTCTGAGAATCAGGATACTATATCTGCTCAGGACATTGAAGGTGAAGGAGCACCTGTGGCTCAAGTTGAAAAGAGAGGGGATAAGAGTCCTTGTGGGTCTATGGGTGGTGGAGTTGTATTTGTACATCATGCATTATGACACACCGGATTCAAGAGGAAAGAAACATTAGAAAAATATTTCAAACAATTCTTGCTACTACTCTGGGGAAAATGTGAAGTGAAGACAAGGAAAAATGTCAGAAAACTTTCCTAACATTCTGAAAGTGGCTTTTTCTTCATTGGGCTTTCGTATGTTAACCTTTGAGTGCATTACAGAGCTCCTATATAGTTTGTTCAGCCAGTGTGTTATTTTATTTATGTTTCTATGGGAGAATGAAAGTTTGGGACTACCTAACCTGCCATTTTGCTGATATTTTCATTTTTTAAGACTTTTTCCCACACAACATTTATTAGTGCCTGCTCATGCCATGTAATGTACTAAGTGCTTGGAGTCTCAGAGCCAATGACAGACCTAATTTCTGTCTGAAACTTATAAACTAGTCAGAAAGACCCTAACAAATCACTGATTTAATACACAAGTACAATAACAGCTTAGTACAAAAGAGACAATTAAGATTTCTGGGGGTAGCCTGGAGTAAGGAAGGAAAGGGTAATGTTTGAACAACTTGTTTTCCTTTTTTCTGGCAACAGACTCCTGAAGCTAATGCTCTTGGGATTCTTATGCATCACATTTATTACCATACGAGTATCTAGGCTTTTATTTCATAATGATGAGGGAATGACTATTATTTCCTTGTTCATATTTCATGGTTTTACATCTTAATATAATGACCTTTTTATTTTTAAGGACCTGCTATGGAAGCTGATCAACAGGAACTGCCTCTGCTGAAGACTGTGGATGAGCCTGGGGATGGTCCTGATGTCAAGGAGGAGATTCTACCAAGTCTAGAGCCCATTAAAATGCCAGAAGCAGGTTTGTTATCTATTAAGATGGAAATTATGGAGTCTTTATTTTCTAAAATATTATATATTTTTTAATATAAAGGTAACTTTACTGCTGTTTTAATAACAGACTTCACATACAAAGGTTATTAGAATGGCAATTCAGACCACAGTGACTGTCATATTAAGTCATCAAGGATGGGAACCATTTGGTTAAAATTTATATTGCGTTTTAAGATCCAAAAGTATTTTCTCACTTTTGAGTATAAGTCATTTAGTCAACAACTAATAATTTTCAGATATTTCATAAAGGCCTGCTTTTCAAAAAAACACATTATAGTAAACATCAGTTTATATTTTGATGTCATCTATAGTGGTAATGATTTAAAACTAGTGTGGATATGTAATTTCTTTGTATAAATGGAAATGCTTTTAAGTGTGTAGAGACAAGAGAATGGGTGATAATGGGGACAAATGTTTACCCTACTTAAAATAGCAACATAAAGACTAAAATATCCCAAAGAAACATTTTTGCATTTTTCCACAATAGAGACAAAACAAATGCAATAATGGCCTTTCTGTTTACTTTGCTTAGCTTGTTCCAAGCACATCTTTTATTCAAAATATTATTTCACGTGAAAACATTGAAAACATATTTTTCCTTAGGTTTTATGTTTGGTTGGATTATTAGTGAAAGTATGTTATTTTTCCCTTTCTACCTATACCTACCTTTAAATAAGTTAATTTGATTAAATTTGCACTGAACTGGAACAGTCTCTTTGTTTCCTTATTGCACTAAAAAGTGATGTGATTCAAATTGCTGTTTATATGACTAAAAGTTTACCTTCAATATCTATACAGAGATTAACTGGATGCAAGCCAAAGGGTCACCCCTAGGGACTGCCTTTAATCCAACAAAAGTGTAGTGTCCTTTGTATGGCTATAGTCAGTTAAATAAAGTTCTGAAAATTAATTTGCCTCGATTTTCTTTTCATTATAGGTGAAGGGCAACCACGGATTTAAACAAAAGTAGACTGAAGCCAAGTACGCTGTCCCTATGTTGGAAATTTGACTGTTCACCATCTCTCAATAAAGTTTTACAACTTTCTTCAAAGAATTCTTGCATAATTTTATTAAATGTATTCCCAGGTATTTGATGTTTTTGAAAATTGTATCTTTTTTGCAAGTTTTTACGTATTTGAGACTGTATATAGAGAAAAAATGTGAACTGACTTATTGTCCAGCAACTTTGCTAAATATGCTTATTAATTCCAGAAGTTTATGTATTGATCCTTTTGGATTTGAAAAATAACGCAATCATATCATCTTTGAATAATGTTCTGGTTTTGCCATTTTGAACAGTATACCTTTTATTTCTTCTTCTCATTTATGGTATTGGACAGGACCCTCCAATACTATTTACTAGTGGATATCCCTGTCTTTATCCTGATCAGAAATGTAAAAGTTTTCACATTTCAGTATAATGTTTACTGTGCTTTTTCATAGGTACACTTTATCAAAATAAGGTAGTTCCATTCTGTTCCTGTTTTGCTAAGTATACTAAACTTGAATATATGTAAAATTTCATCAAACACTTACAGTGCATCTCTTGAAATCATAGCACCTTATTTCTGCATTAATTGGTTAATGTGATAAATTACAGTACGTTTTTACATTACATCTCTGAGCCCCTTACACCTCAATAAAACACTTCTGCAACAAAGTACTACATTCAAAATCTACTCTGCTTATAGAATGGTAGGTGATTATAAACAGCAATTATTCCTCCCTCTTACAGAAGTTTAGAAATATTTACCTGATCAAACACAGGACTGAAAATCTGTGGTCCAATTGAAAAATGTGTCTAAATTTGGAGTATCCTAATTTTCCACAAAATACGTGAGAGGTTCCTAGGTTGTAGAACTGGATGGAAGGATTAGGTAGAAAAAAAGTGAAATGAACCAGAGGGACCTGCTGAGGGAAAATTACTTGGGTCCTACCTACTCTGTCTCCATAAAAGCTATGGCATGAAATAGCCATTGGTTTCAATCCTGGCTCTGACATACTGGCTGTGTGATGATGGAAAATACTTAAATTCGTTGCGTGTATTTATCTATTTCTAAAATAGAAATTATAATCTAATATTTACAGTAAAGTACTGCCGTGAAGAAAAAGTGAGCTGACATACACACACACACACACACACACACACACACACACACACACAAATACACAGATACATATGGAGAGAGAGAGAGAAGGAGTTACAGTACAAATGGATATGATCCATTAATTATATTCTGTGTTTTTGTTTAAATGTTCATGTTTTTTACTTTTTGCAGTTACATCTGTAGCAAATGATATTGCTTTTGAATTTCAGGTTGGGATAATAGGTTAACTTTATAAATGAATTTGAGCCAAGAAACTGATTTGATTTAAATAAGTTATGTAGTTATCAGACATGGCATCAACTTTAAAGTTGTTTTACAAATGACAGAGGCCTGGCAAATGCTGCCTTAAAGTCCTACTATGGGCTTAAGTTTGTGCTCCACACAACTCAATACCACAGTCTCTGTCAAGTGGTTAGGCATTCCTTAAACAGCACTGTGGTGGCTAACAGGGTCATAAAGGGCACTACTGAAGTTTTTAGATTGAGTTACCACATGTCCATTGTTTTGACTGGTAAGGAGACAACTACCCCAAATAGATCTAAAATGTTTCTTATGGAAGCAAAAGCAATATCAGCATTGTGTCAACTCCCTACGTCCCTAGTCCCACAGCATGATGCAGAATCGGAGATGCTCAGTGATAGACACCACAGGTGGTGAGTCTCTCTGCTGGCGCTGAGCCCACAGCTGTACCCTAAGGCACTGAGCAGTTCTGTAGGCCACAGCTGTACTCTAAGGTGGAGCAAGGAGGAACATCCTGTACTCAACTGAAAAGAGGGAGATGGATGAATAAGGACCATATGTCAGGGACGAGGGGAAGATGGCGGAAGAGTAAGACGCGGAGATCACCTACCTCCCCAAAGACACACCAGAAATACATCTACACGTGGAACAACTCCTACATAACACCTAGTGAATGCTGTCAGAAGACCTCAGACCTTCCGAAAGGCAAGAATCTCCCCACGTACCAGGGTTGGGCAAAATAAAAAAGAATAAACAGAGGCAAAAGGATAGGTACGGGACCTGCACCCGTGGGAGGGAGCTGTGAAGGAGGAAAGGTTTCCACACACTAGGAAGCCCCTTCGCGGGCGGAGGCTGCGGGTGGCGGAGGGGGAAAGCTTTGGAACCACGGAGGAGAGCACAGCAACAGGGGTGCGGAGGGCAAATTGGGGAGATTCCCCCACAGAGGATCAGTGCCGACTGGCACTGACCAGCCTGAGAGGCTTGTCTGCTCACCCTCCGGGGCGGGCAGGGCTGGGAGCTGAGGCTTGGGCTTTGGTCGGAGCACAGGGAGAGGACTGGGGTTGGCGGCGTGAACACAGCCTGCAGGGGGTTAGTGCACCACGGCTAACTGGCATGGAGTCCGGGGAAATATCTGGACCTGCCGAAGAGGCAAGTTACTTTTCCTTCCCTCTGTTTTTCCTGGTGAGTGAGGACAGGGGATTAAGAGCGCTGCTTAAAGGAGCTCCAGAGACGGGCGCCAGCCGCGGCTAAAAGCACTGACCCCTGAGACAGGCATGAGATGCCAAGGCTGCTGCTGCCGCCACAGAGAAGCCTGTGTGTGAGCACAGGTCACTATCCACACTCCCCTTCCGGGGAGCCTCTGCAGCCTTCCACTGCCATGGTCCCGGGATTCAGGGACTACTTCCCAGGGAGAACGCACGGAGCGCTTCAGGCTGGTGCAACATCACGACGGCCTCTGCCGTGGCAGGCTCTCCCAGAACACCGTGCCCCTCCCTCCCCCAGGCCTGAGTGAGCCAGAGTCCCAGAAACAGCTCCTCCTTTAACCCCGTCCTTTCTGAGCGAAAATCAGATGCCCTCCACCGACCGACATGCACAGTTGGGGCCAAATCCAAATACAAGCCCCTGGGAGCTGTGAGAACAAAGAAGAGAAAGGGAAATCTCTCCCAGCAGCCTCAGAAGCAGCAGATCAAAGCTCCAAAATCAACTTGATGTACCCTGCATCTGTGAAATACATGAATAGACAACGAATCATCCCAGATTAAGGAGGTGGACTTTGAGAGCAAGATTTATGATTTTTCCTCTTTTTGTGAATGTGTATGTGTATGCTTCTGTGTGAGATTTTGTCTGTATAGCTTTGCTTCCACCATTTGTCCTAGGGTTCTATCCATCCGTTTTTTTGTCTTTTTCTTCTTTTTGGAAAAAAAAAAAGAATCAGGGCTGACCAGCACTCACCAGCCGGAGAGGCTTGTCTGCTCACCCGCCGGGGCGGGCGGGGCTGGGAGCTGAGGCTCGGGCTTCGGTCGGAGCGCAGGGAGAGGACTGGTGTTGGCGGCGTGAACACAGCCTGCAGGGGGATAGTGCACCACGGTTAGCCGGGAGGGAGTCCGTGGTAAAGTCTGGACCTGCCGAAGAGGAAAGAGACGTTTTCTTCCCCCTTTGTTTCCTGGTGCGCGAGGACAGGGGATTAAGAATGCTGCTTAAGGGAGCTCCAGAGACGGGCGCGAGCCGCGGCTAAAAGGGCGGACCCCAGAGACGGGGCGTGAGATGCTAAGGCTGCTGCTGCCGCCACCAAGGAGCCTGTGTATGAGCACAGGTCACTATCCACACCCCTCTTCCGGGGAGCCTGTGCAGCCCGCCACTGCCAGGGTCCCGGAAGAATGCTTGGCACGCCTCAGGCTGGTGCAACGTCACACCGCCTGAGTGAGCCAGAGTCCCCAAAGGAGCTGCTCCTTTAACCCCGTCCTGTCTGAGTGAAGAATAGAGGCCCTCCGCGACCTACATGCAGAGGTGGGGCCAAATTCAAAGCTGAGGCCATGGGAGCTGTGAGAACAAAGAAGAGAAAGGGAAATCTCTCCCAGCAGCCTCAGAAGCAGCAGATTAAAACTCCACAATCAACTTGATGTACCCTGCATCTGTGGAATACATCAATAGACAATGAATCATCCCAAATTGAGGAGGTGGACTTTGAGAGGAAGATTTATGATTTTTTCCCCTTTTCTTCTTTTTGTGAGTGTGCATGTGTATGCTTCTGTGTGAGACTTTGTCTGTATAGCTTTGCTTCCACCATTTTTCCTAGTGTTCTATCCGTCCTTTGTTTTTTTTGTTTGTTTGTTTGTTTTTTGCCGTACGCGGGCCTCTCACTGTTGTGGTCTCTCCCGTTGCAGAGCACAGGCTCCAGACACGCAGGCTCAGCGGCGATGGCTCACGGGCCCAGCTGCTCCGTGGCATGTGGGATCTTCCCAGACAAGGGCACGAACCTGTGTCCCCTGCATCAGTAGGCGGACTCTCAAACACTGCACCACCAGGGAAGCCCTATTGTTTGTTTTTTAATTTTTTTCTTAATAATTACTTTTTATTTTAATTATTTTATTTTACTTTATCTTCTTTCTTTCTTTCTTACCTTCCTTCCCTCCTTTAGACAACGAATCTTCCCAAATTGAGGCGGTGGATTTTGAGAGCAAGGTTTATGATTTTTTCCCCCTTTTCCTCTTTTTGTGAGTGTGTATGTGTATGCTTCTGTGTGAGATTTTGTCTGTATAGCTTTGCTTCCACCATTTGTCTTAGGGTTCTCTCCATCTGTATTGCTGATTTTTTAAAATATTTTTTCTTTCTTTTTTCTAATAATTAGTTTTTATTTTAATAACTTTACTATATTTTAACTTACTTTATTTTATTTTACTTTATCTTTTTTCTTTCTTTATTTTTCTCCTTCCTTCCCTCCTTCCTTCCTTCCTTCCTCCTTCCCTCCCTCTCTCCCTCCTTTCTTTCTTTCTTTCTTTCTTCCTTCCTTTCTTTCTTTCTTTTCTTCTTTCTACTTCTACTATTTCTTTCTTTCTACTTTTTCTCTCTTTTTTTTCTGAGCCGTGTGGATGAAAGGCTCTTGGTGCTACAGCCCAGAGTCAGTGCTTGCCTCTGAGGTGGGAGAGCCAACTACAGGACACTGGTACACAAGAGACCTCCCAACTCCACATAATATCAAATGGTGAAAATCTCCCAGATATCTCCATCTCAACACCAGCACCCAGCTTCACTCAACGACCAAAAAGCTACAGTGCTGGACACCCTATGCCAAACAACTATGAAGATAGGAACATAACTACACCCATTAGCAGAGAGGCTGCTTAAAATCATAAGAAGTCCACAGACACCTCAAAACACACCACCAGACGTACAGCTGCCCACCAGAGAGATAATATCCAGGCTCAGCCACCAGAACACAAGCACTAGTCCCCTCCACCAGGAAGCCTACACAACCCACTGAACCAACCTTAGCCATTGGTGACAGACACCAAGAACAACAGGAACTACGAACATGCAGCCTGCAAATAGGAGACCCCAAACACAGTAAGATAAGCAAAATGAGAAGACAGAAAAACACACAGCAGATGAAGGAGCAAGATAAAAACCCACCAGACCTAACAAATGAAGAGGAAATAGGCAGTATACCTGAAAAAGAATTCAGAATAATGATAGTAAAGATGATCCAAAATCTTGGAAATAGAATAGACAAAATGCAAGAAACATTTAACAAGGACCTAGAAGAAATAAAGATGAAACAAACAATGATGAACAACACAATAAATGAAATTAAAAATACTCTAGATGGGATCAATAGCAGAATAACTGATGCAGAAGAACGGAGAAGTGACCTGGAGGATAAAATAGTGGAAATAACTACTGCAGAGCGGAATAAAGAAAAAAAAATGAAAAAAACTGAGGACAGACTCAGAGACCTCTGGGACAACATTAAACGCACCAACATTCAAATTATAAGGGTTCCAGAAGAAGAAGAGAAAAAGAAAGGGACTGGGAAAATATTTGAAGAGATTACAGTTGAAAACTTCCCTAATATGGGAAAGGAAATAGTTAATCAAGTCCAGGAAGCACAAAGAGTCCCATACAGGATAAATCCAAGTAGAAATATGCCAAGATACATATTAATAAAATGTCACAAATTAAATACAAAGAAAGCATATTAAAAGCAGCAAGGGGAAAACAACAAATAACACACAAGGGAATCCCCATAAGGTTAACAGCTAAACGATCAGCAGAAACTCTGCAAGCCAGAAGGGACTGGCAGGGCATATTTAAAGTGATGAAAGAGAAAAACCTGCAACCAAGATTACCCAGCAAGGATCTCATTCAGATTTGACGGAGAAATTAAAACCTTTACAGACAAGCAAAAGCTGAAAGACTTCTGCACCACCAAACCAGCTTTATAACAAATGCTAAAGGAACTTCTCTAGGCAAGAAACACAAAACAAGGAAAAGACCTACAATAATGAACCCAAAACAACTAAGAAAATGGGAATAGGACCATAGATATCAATAATTACCTTAAATATAAATGGAGTAAATGCTCCCATCAAAAGACACAGATTGGCTGAATGGATACAAAAATAGACCCATATATATGCTCTCTAAAAGAGACACATTTCAGACCTAGAGACACATACAGACTGAAAGCACGGGGATGGAAAAAGATATGCCATGAAAATGGAAACCAAAAGAAAGCTGGAGTAGCAATTCTCATATCAGACAAAATAGACTTTAAAATAAAGAGTATTAGAAGAGACAAAGAAGGACATTACATAATGATCAAGGGATCAATCCAAGAAGAAGATATAACAATTGTAAATATTTATGCACCCAACATAGGGGCACCCCAATACATAAGGCAAATACTAACAGCCATAAAAGGGGAAATCAACAGTAACACATTCATACTACGGGACATTAACACCCCACTTTCACCAGTGGACTGATCATCCAAAATGAAAATAAATAAGGAAACACAAGCTTTAAATGATACATTAACAATATGGACTTAATTGATATTTATAGGACCTTCCATCCAAAAATGACAGAATACACATTTTTCTCAAGTGCTCATGGAACATTCTCCAGGAGAGATCATATCTTGTGTCACAAATCAAGCCTTGGTAAATTTGAGAAAATTAAAATTTTATCAAGTGTCTTTTCCGACCACAAGGCTATGAAACTAGATATCAATGACAGGGAAAGATCTGTAAACAATACAAACACAGGGAGGCTAAACAATACACTACTTAATAATGAAGTGTTCACTGAAGAAATCAAAGAAATTTTAAAAATACCTAGAAACAAATGGCAATGGAGACATTACAACCGAAAATTATGGGATGCAGCAAAAGCAGTTCTAAGAGGGAAGTTTATAGAATACAATTCTACCTTAAGAAACAGGAAACATCTCGAATAAACAATCTAACCTTGCTCCTAAAGCAGTTAGAGAAAGAAGAACAAAACCCCACAAAGTTAGCAGAAGGAAAGAAATCATAAAGAACAGATCAGAAATAAGTGAAAAAGAAATGAAGGAAACGATAGCAAAGATCAATGAAACTAAAAGCTGGTTCTTTGAGAAAATAAACAAAATTGAGAAAGCATTAGCCAGACTCATCAAGAAACAAAGGGAGAAGACTCAAATCAATAGAATTACAAATGAAAAAGGAGAAGTTACAACTGACACTGCAGAAATACAAAAGATCATGAGAGATTACTACAAGCAACCCTACGCCAATAAAATGAACAACCTGGAAGAAATGGACAAATTCTTAGAAATGCACAACCTGGCAAGACTGAATCAGGAAGAAATAGAAAATATGTACAGACCAGTCACAAGCACTGTAACTGAAACTGTGATTAAAAATCTTCCCACAAACAAAAGGCCAGGACCAGATGGCTTCACAGGCGAATTCTATCAAACATTTAGAGAAGAGCTAACACTTATCCTTCTCAAACTCTTCCAAAATATAGCAGAGGGAGGAACACTCCCAAACTCATTCTACGAAGCCACCATGACCTTGATACCAAAACGAAACAAGGATGTCACAGAGAAAGAAAACTAAAGGCCAATATCACTGATGAACATAGATGCAAAAATCCTCAACAAAATACTAGCAAACAGAATCCAACAGCACATTAAAAGGATCATACACCTTGATCAAGTGGGATTTATTCCGGGAAAGCAAGGATTCTTCAATATATGCAAATCAATCAATGTGATAAACCATATTAACAAATTGAAGGAGAAAAAACATACGATCATCTCAATAGATGCAGAGAAAGCTTTTGACAAAATTCAACACCGATTTATGATAAAAACCCTTCAGAAACTAGGCCTAGAGGGAACTTTCCTCAACATAATAAAGGCCATATATGACAAACCCACAGCCAACCTTGTCCTCAATGGTGAAAAACTGAAAGCATTTCCACTAAGATCAGGAAAAAGAAAAGATTGCCCACTCCCACCACTCTTATTCAACATAGTTTTGGAAGTTTTAACCACAGCAATCAAAGAAGAAAAGGAAATACAAGGAATCCAAATCGGAAAAGAGGAAGTAAAGCTGTCACTGTTTGCACATGACATGATCCTATACATAGAGAATCCTAAAGACGCTACCAGAAAACTACTAGAGCTAATCAATGAATTTGGTAAAGTTGCAGGATACAAAATTAATGCACAGAAATCTCTGGCATTCCTATACACTAATGATGAAAAATCTGAAAGTGAAATGAAGAAAACACTCCCATTTACCAATGCAACAAAAAGAATAAAATATCTAGGAATAAACCTACCTAAGGAGACAAAAGACCTGTATGCAGAAAATTATAAGACACAGATGAAAGAAAGATGATACAAATAGATGGGGAGATTTACCATGTTCTTGGATTGGAAGAATCAACATTTTGAAAATGACTCTACTACCCAAAGCAATCTACAGATTCAATGCAATCCTTATCACACTACCACTGGCATTTTTCACAGAAGTAGAACAAAAAATTACACAATTTGTATGGAAACACAAAAGACCCCGAATAGCCAAAACAATCTTCAGAACGAAAAATAGACCTGGAGGAAGCAGGCTCCCTGACTTCAGACTATACTACAAAGCTACAGTAATCAAGACAGTATGGTACTGGCACAAAAACAGAAAGGTAGATCAATGGAACAGGAGAGAAAGTCCAGAGATAAACCCACGCACATATGGACACCTTATCTTTGATAAATGAGGCAGGAATATATAGTGGAAAAGGACAGCCTTTTCAATAAGTGGTGCTGGGAAAAATGGACAGGTACATGTAAAAGTATGATATTAGATCACTCCCTAACACCATACACAAAAATCAGCTCAAAATGGATTACAGACCTAAATGTACGTCCAGAAACTATCAAACTCTTAGAGGAAAACATAGGCAGAACACTCTATGACATAAATCACAGCAAGATCCTTTTTTGACCCACCTCCTAGAGAAATGGAAATAAAAACAAAAATAAACAAATGGGACCTAATGAAACTTCAAAGCTTTTGCACAGCAAAGGAAACCATAAACAAGACCAAAAGACAACCCTCAGAAAGGGGGAAAATATTTGCAAATGAAGCAACTGACAAAGGATTAATTTCCAAAATTTACAAGCAGCTCATGCAGCTCAAACAAAACAAAACAAAACAAAACAAAAAAACAACACAGTCCAAAATTGGGCAGAAGACCTAAATAGGCATTTCTCCAAAGAAGATATATAGACTGCCAACAAACACATGAAAGAATGCTCAACATCCTTGACCATTAGGGAAATGCAAACCAAAACTACAATGAGATATCATCTCACACCAGTCAGAATGGCCACCATCAAAAAATCTAGAAACAATAAATGCTGGAGAGGGTGTGGAGAAAAGGGAACACTCCAGCACTGCTGGTGGGAGTGTGAATTGGTACAGCCACTATGGAGAACAGTATGGAGGTTCCTTGAAAAACTGCAAATAGAACTACCGTATGACCCAGCAATCCCACTACTGGGCTTATACCCTGAGAAAAACATAATTCAAAAAGATTCATGTACCAAAATGTTCATTGCAGCTCTATTTACAGTTGCCCGGAGATGGAAACAACCTAAGTGTCCATCATCGGATGAATGGATAAAGAGGATGTGGCACATATATACAATGGAATATTACTCAGCCATAAAAAGAAACGAAATTGAGCTGTTTGTCATGAGGTGGATAGACCTAGAGTCTGTCATACAGAGTGAAGTAAGTCAGAAAGAGAAAGACAAATACTGTATGCTAACACATATATATGGAATTTAAGAAAAAAAGATGTCATGAAGAACCTAGGGGTAAGACAGGAATAAAGACACAGACCTACTAGAGAACGGACTTGAGGATATGGGGAGGGGGAAGGGTGAGCTGTGACAAAGCGAGAGAGAGTCATGGACATATATACACTACCAAACGTAAGGTAGATAGCTAGTGGAAGCAGCCGCGTTGCACAGGGATATCAGCTCTGTGCTTTGTGACCACCTGGAAGGATGGGATACGGAGGGTGGGAGGGAGGGAGACACAAGAGGGAAGAGATATGGGAACATATTTATACATATAACTGATTCACTTTGTTATAGAGCAGAAACTAACACACCATTGTAAAGCAATTATACCCCAATAAAGATGTTAAAAAATACAAATAAATGCTGGAGAGTGTGTGGAGAAACGGGAACACTCTTGCACTGCTGGTGGGAATGTGAATTGGTATAGCCACTATGGAGAACAGTATGGAGGTTCCTTACAAAAGTACAAATAGAACTACCATATGACCCAGCAATCCCACTACTGGGCATATACCCTGAGACAACCATAATTGAAAAAGAGTCATGTACCAAAATGTTCATTGCAGCTCTATTTACAATAACCCGGAGATGGAAACAACCTAAGTGCCCATCATCAGATGAATGGATAAAGAAGATGTGGCACATATATACAATGGAATATTACTCAGCCATAAAAAGAAACGAAATTGAGCTATTTGTAATGAGCTGGATAGACCTAGAGTCTGTCATACAGAGTGAAGTAAGTCAGAAAGAGAAAGACAAATACTGTATGCTAACACATATATATGGAATTTAAGAAAAAAAGATGTCATGAAGAACCTAGGGGTAAGACAGGAATAAAGACACAGACTTACTAGAGAATGGACTTGAGGATATGGAGAGAGGGAAGGTTAAGCTGTGACAAAGCGAGAGAGAGTTGTGGACATATATACACTACCAAACGTAAGGTAGATAGCTAATGGGAAGCAGCCGCATAGCACAGGGAGATCAGCTAGGTGCTTTGTGACCGCCTGGAGGGGTGGGATAGGGAGGGTGGGAGGGAGGGAGACGCAAGAGGGAAGAGACATGGGAACATATGTTTATGTATAACTGATTCACTTTGTTATAAAACAGATACTAACACACCATTGTAAAGCAAGTATACTCCAATAAAGATCTAAAAAAATTTTAAAAAAGGACCTTATGTCAACCTCCAGCAAGGTAGGGAAGCAGTTGAGAGACTGCCTAGTGGCAACTCCCACCAGGCTGCTTATCTCTCCTTGTTCCCAGAGGAATCACAACGTGTTCTGCCAGATTCGGATCTGCCTGCAGTATAGTCTTGCATCCATGGCCTAAGTGGGGACGTGCAAGGTCACCAGGGCACTGAGGCAGAGCCACTCCCCTACAGTGTCTGGCACAGAACAAGAGGTCACATATGTATGGTGCCAATAAACATAACATATACAATAATGACTCCAAAACAGAGGAGATTCTTTTCTTACCAGAGTCATTATAAAGGATTAATTAATTAATTAAACATGAATTAATGCCTCCGTGTCTCAGGAAATATCTGGAATGCTGGAAATGAAAAGACCAATGTCACACAGTACTTGCCATGAGGGATAGCACACTCTAGTTGGAGAAATAGACACATATATAGAAAAACACTTCAAGAATAAAGAAGGAACACAGGCAAGGGACCCACAAAACAACAATAAAAACAGTGAATGGGGTAGCCTAGAATCAAGAGTCAACCAAGCAGGGCTTCCCTGGTGGTGCAGTGGTTGAGAGTCCGCCCGCTGATGCAGGGGACAAGGGTTCGTGCCCCGGTCCGGGAGGATCCCACATGCCGCGGAGCGGGTGGGCCCGTGAGCCATGACCGCTGAGCCAGCACGTCCGGAGCCTGTGCTCCACAACGGGAGAGGCCACAACAATGAGAGGCCCGTGTACCGCAAAAAAAAAAAAAAAAAAAAAAGAGTCAACCAAGCAGAAAAGACTAATTATGAGAGTGAAAATAAGTCCACTGGATTTCCCATGTCCACTGATCACTGGGTTCACATACTTGGCTCTGCTGATACAAGGCTGATTGGCATTTAAGCCTCACATTTAAATACTAAAATAACCAGATTAGCAGTGTCATGGTCATTCAAAAATATTTGCTGATGGCCAGGTGCGGTTTCAGTCCCTTTGTACAGAGGAAAATCAGTGAATTAGCTAACACAGTCCTTAACTGAGGGCTGATCTGAGCAAAGTGTCCAAGATTCATTATGAACATAAAGGTATAGAATATGTTTCTACTGGACACTTCTGGACAGTGTGTAATGAAGGCCACAAACCCTTCAAACAGAAGACTGGAAGAGAGATTTCCTATGATATCTCACTTGCAAAGTATTATTTTCAGTAGACTGCTGTTGTTATCATGGTTATACTTGGTTAAGTGAGTTGCATGTGTCATAAACATGCAGACAAAAAAAAATCTCTAATCACCTGCTGGGAATCTGCCTCTGGGCTCTAAGCTAGGCGGGCTCTAAGGACTTAAAAATGGTTCATTCTGGATATGAGTTCTCAAAGAAAGAGCTCAAAGTCTAATGATAAGAAAACCATCCAAAAAACAATGAAAAAACACGTGTGATGAAAGCTATGGCAGGGGTGACACAGGGGATGTGCAGAACATAGTGAAGGGCCCTGTAATCCAGGTGGTCAAATATGGTTTCTCCCAGGGGATGATGCATGTGTTCTAAGTACTACTTCACCATAAACAAATTTTAATCTTTATCCATCCTTCTCATTTTCATTAAAAAATATAAATCTCTCCATTCAAGTATATCAAATTTATACACGACTGAAGATCAGGGAAGATAAGTAAGTTTTTCAAGGTCAAGTCTCTAACAAGTAGAGCAGCCAGTTTTCAATATACTGATATTGGAACCCATATTGGATATCAATATACTGATATTGGAAGCCATGCACTTCTTATTATAGCCATCTCTTTGCTCTTAATATTGTCTTCTGTTTTAATTCACATTCATTACGTGTAGTTTTCCTTGCTCTGCTTTTCCCATAAATTATTTTTCTTTAATTCATCTGTAGTTTATTCTTACAAAACTTTATTGCCAAACTGCTGAAAAAGTTTTCGAAGTTGATTGTACAATATTGCATTCTGACCAGTAGTAAATGAGGGTTCCAGTTGCTCCATACCCTTGTGAAGAGTTGGTGTGATCAGTCTTCAAATTTAGCCATACCAGTAGGTGTGTAGTGATATCTCCTTGGAGTTTTAATGTACATCTCAACATTTGAACACGTTTTCATACATTTATTTGCCATATATATGTTCTTGTCTGCTCAAATGCCTTGGACATATTTTATTGGGTTGTTAGTCTTGTTTTTTTTTTTAGGAATTACTATTTATTTATTCTTGGTATCTGAAAGTTTACAGTAATACACCTTTGTCTGAACCTTTATTCACTTGGACTCGGTAATCATGCCCTACATTTTTAGAGGCATTCTTGCGTTTTATTATTTGATAACTTCTGCTACCTCTTTCTCCATTCTCAGTATTTGGAAATATCCTTAATCTAAATCTATAAAGACATTAAAATCTTATAAAGACATTAAAAAGTTTCACTCCTTTTGTCTCTTTATTCAACTCCATGCGAGATTTTCTCAACTTGGTTTTTCCAAGTCTTCCACTGAATATTTTTTATTACCTACCTGATTCCTAAGAATTTTTAAAAATCAACTTTATTACATTTTCTTATTTTATAGCTAAACTATAAATATATAAATTAATGAATTAAGCTGTCCTTGTCAACACCAAAGTTATGGCAAAATCTTGGAAACACATTTTTCCTCCTTAATGGAAGGGTTTACAGAGCACAGGAGTTGTATGTTGCCCATAGGTTTATAAACCCTGCCTTGTGAACAATCTAATTTTTTTTAAAGGCAAAAATAGCCCATAGGGAACAGGCATTCTTAACTTGTACTGACTTTGGTTGGAGTGCTTTCAATGAACTAAGCTCAATTTGGGGAAAGTAAAAAGTTAGGAAAAACGAATTGGTTACTGTTATTCTTCCCAAATCACCTAATAACTGTGTTTGATTCAGAAATTTGTGTGAGGAAGCACTCAAAGGGAAGATGGAAAACATGGGCAATGAGGAAAGGTGGAGAGTTTCTTCTTACAGAAAAAGATTAACTCATGAAGTCTGCTCTATCTATGTTTGAGTCTACCCACTGACAGTGATTAGAGGTACTTTTCTGCTGCTCAGGCTTTAATTAGGAGCTGTGTGGTTGGGGCAGAAGCCATATTGAAGATTTGTCAATCCCCCTCAGCAGAGGCCCCTTGAGGAAGAGATATATATCTAGGCTACTGAGATCATCTTGTCTGGCTAAGGGATATAATTACACAAATCAATCTATGTCACAGGAATAAAGACCTCAGGAGGACCAGAAATCCACCCCCCCAGACACTCAGAGATGTGTCTGCTGGTCATCATGAGGCTGTCTGAGAGTCCCATGATTAATTCCAAAGAGAAGCATCAACCTCTCCAGGTTGCTCTGACCAGGAAGCTCAGGTCAATCAGGGACATAGGCACCTGAAATTCCAGGACTTGCAGGGCAAGTGTTTGCAGCAGTTTTGGGTTGGGGAGTCTCTTCCTCCTTTACTGAAACAGTCTGGTTTGGTGGTACTGGTAACAGCCATTGCTTAGTATTCCATTGTTGCTTTCTCCACATGATGTGACAGTTCTTGAACCACACCTTTACTACTGACTCATCAAAGTTAAGCATCTAAAGACAAACATACTGAAGAAAGGGGATGGAAAAAAATATCCCCTGCAAATAGAAATGAGAGGAAAGCTGGGGTAGCAATAATTATATCAGACAAATAGACTTTAAAACAAAGACTGTAACAAGAGACAAAGAAGGACATTACCTAATGATCAAGGGATCAATCCAAGAATAAGATATAACAATTGTAAATATATATGCACCCAACATAGGAGCAACTAATTACATAAAGCAAATGTTAATAGACATAAAAAGAGAAGTTGACAATAACACAATAATAATAGGGGTCTTTAACGCCCCACCTACATCAATAGACACATCATCCAGACAGAAAATCAATGAGGAAACATTGGCCTTAACTGTCACATTAGAACTTATGATCTTAATAGATATATACAGAATATTTCATCTAAAAGCACCAGAATACACACTCTTTTCAAGTGCACATGGAACACTCTCTGGGATAAATCACATGCTAGGCCATAAAACAAGTGTCTGTAAATTTAAGATCTGAAATCATACCAAGCAGCTTTCTTGACCACAAAGCTATGAGACCAGAAATTAACTACAAAAAAAACCCCTGCAAAAACACAAGCACAAAGAGGCTAAAAAATGTGCACCTAAACAACCAATGGATCAGTTCATCAATCAAAGAAGAAAGTCTAAAAAAATACCTAGAGACAAATAAAAACAAAAAAACCCAATGATCCAAAATCTACTGGATGCAACAAAAGCAGTTCTAAGAGGGACGTTATAACACAAGCCGGATTGGTGTGGTGCAGGGGAGGGCATGTGGGCTGGAGGCTCTGGCCAGTGGGTGGAGCAGCCTGAGGGTGCAGTGCCCACTGCCCCAGGCAGGCCGCCACCCCATGCACACTGTTGCCGTGGCCCCATGTTGCTGCCCCTGGCCTGCCTGCATGACAGGGTTGCACAGTGTCTCACTGCACTCCTGGTGCTTGCAGAGCCACCCTGAAAAAAAAATGATACAAGCCTACCTCAGGAAACAAAAGTAAATCTCAAATAAACAACCTAACTGTATACCTAAATAAACTAGAAGAAGCAGACAAACAAAACACAAAGTTAGTAGAAGAAAAGAAATTATAAAGATCAGAGCAGATATAAAAAAAACAGAGACTAAATAATGATAAAAAGATCAATGAAACTAAGAGCTGGTTCTTTGAAAAGATAAACAAAATTGATAAATCTTTAGCCAGACTCATCAAGAAAAAAAGAGAGAGGGCCCAAGTTAATATAATCAGAAATGAAAAATGAGGTTACAAGCACAGAAATTTAAAGAATCATAAGAAAATATTATGAAAAATTATATGATAATAAAATGGGCAATGTAGAAGAAATGGGAAATTCCTAGGAATGAAAAATCTCCCGAGACAGAATTAGGAAGAAATAGAAAATATGAGCAGATCAATTACCTGTAATGAAAATCAATCAGTAAAAAACAAAATTAAACAAGTAAACCAAAAATAAAATCTCCCAACAAGCAAAAGTCCAGGAACAGATGGGTTCACAGTGAATTCTACTAAAAGTTTACAGAAGAGTTAACACCTATCCTTCTTAATCTATTCCAAAGAATTGCAGAGGAAAAAACACTTCCAAACTATGTGGGCAGCATAACCCAGATACCAAAACCAGACAAAGATACACCAACAAAGTAAATTACAGGTCAATATCACTAATAAACATAGACACAAGAATCATCAACAAAATATTAGGGATTGTAATTCAACAATGTATTAAAAGGATCATACACCATGATCAAGTGGGATTTATCCCTGTGTTGCAAAGATGGTTCAATGTCTGTGAATCAATCAATGTGATATACCACATTAATAAACTGAAGAATAAAAATCATACGAACATCTGAATAGATGCAGAAAAAGCTTTTGATAAAATTCAAAATTTTATAATAAAAACTCTTAACAAAGTCATTATGGAAGGAATATGCCTCAGCAAATAATGGCCATATATGACAAACCCTCAGCTAACATCATACTTAATAGATATGAAAAGCTCTAAGATGAAAAACAAGACAAGGATGCCCACTCTCACCACTTTTATTCAACACAGTATTGGAAGTCCCAGCCACAGCAGTCAGACCACAAAAAAGAAATAGAAATACAATGAATGCAAATTTGAAATGAAGAAGTAAAAGAAGTAAAACAGCATTAGACATGATACTAAACATAGAAACTCCTAAAGACACAACCAAAAAAACTACTAGAAATCATCAGTGAATTCAGTAAAGTTTCTGGATACAAAATTAATATACAGAAATCTGTTGTGTTGCTAAACACTAACAACCAACTATTGGTAAGTGAAATTAAGGAAACCAGCCCTTTCACAATGATATCGAAAAGAATAAAATACCTGGGAATAATTTAGCTAAAGAGGTACAAGAACTGAACCTGGAAAACTATAAGACACTGATGAAAGGAATTGAAGGTGTCACAAACAGGTTGAAAGATACATTCTGCTCATGAACTGGAACAACTAATACTGTTAAAATGACCATACTATCCAAGGCAATATACAGATTCAGGGCAATCCCTTTCAAAAGGCCAATGGCATTTCCCCTAGAACCAGAACAAATGATTCTAAAATGTGTATGGAAACAAAAGACCAACCTTAGGCAAAACAATTGAAAGAAAGAGGAACAAATCTGGAGGTATCACACATGTTTTAATTACAAAGCTATAGTAATTAAAATAGTATGGTCCTGGCACAGAAACAGACACATAAATCAGTGGAACAATATAGAGCCCAGAAATGAACCCATACTTACATGGGCAATTAAACTATAATGGAGGCAAGAATATACAATAGGGAAAAGACAGCCACTTTCAATAAATGGTGCTGGGAAAACTGGACAGCTATGTGCAAAAGAATTAAACTGGACTAATTTTATCATATCATATACAAACATAAACTCAATATCTATTAAACACTTAACTGTAAGACCTGAAACCATAAAACTTCTAGAAGAAAACATAGGCATTAGATTCTTTGACATCAGTCGCAGCAACATTTTGTTGGATATGTTTCCTCAGGCAAGGAAAACAAAAGCAAAAATAAACAAACAAACTACATCAAACTAAAAAACTTTTGCACAGTGAAGGAAGCTATCAGCAAAACGAAAAGGTCACCTACTGAATGGGAGAAGATATTTGCAAATGATATATGCAATAAGGGTTAATATCTAAAATATACAAAGAACTCATACAACTCAATATCAAAAAAAACACCAATCTAATTAAAAAATAGGTAGAGGATATGAATAGACATTTTTGCAAAGAAGACTTACAGATAAACATCATACACATGAAAAGATCCTCAACATCACTAATCATCAGGGAAATGCATGTCAAAACCACAATGAGATATCAACTCACACCTATCAGAAGGGCTATTATGAAAAAGACAAGAAATAAAAAATATTGGAGGAGATGTGGAGAAAAGGAAACCCTTGTGTACTGTTGGTGGGAATGTAAATTAGTACAGCCATTATTGAGATTCCTCAAAAGATTAAAAATACAATCCAGCAGTTCACTCAAATATTTATTCAAAGAAAAGGAAAACACTAATTTGAAAAGATATATGCACCCCTATGTTCATTGCAAACTTATAGCCAAGATATGGAAGAAACCAAAGAACTCATCAATAGATGAAAGAATAAAGATGTGATAGACAGACAGACAGACACACACACACACACACACACACACAGTGGAATGCTATTCACCCATAAAAATGAAGAAAATCTCGCCATTTTTGAATTCGGTAAAGTAGCAGCATACAAAATTAATGCACAGAAATCTCTTGCATACCTATATACTAAGGATGAAAAATCTGAAAGTGAAATTAAGAAAAAACTCCCATTTACCATTGCAACAAAAATAATAAAATATCTGGAGAAAACCTACCTAAGGAGACAAAAGATCTGTATGCAGAAAATTATAGGACACTGATGAAAGAAATTAAAGATGATACAAATAGATGGAGAGATATACCATGTTCCTGGATTGGAAGAATCAACATTGTGAAAATGACTCTACTACCCAAAGCAATCTACAGATTCAATGCAATCCCTATCAAACTACCACTGGCATGCTTCACAGAACTAGAACAAAATATTTCACAATTCATATTGAAACATGAAAGACCCCAAATAACCAAAGCAATCTTGAGAAAGAAAAACGGAGCTGGAGGAATCATGTTCCCAGATTTCAGACTATACTACAAAGCTACAATAATCAAGACAGTATGGTACTGGCCCAAAAACAAAAATATAGATCAATGGAACAGGATAGAAAGCCCAGAGATAAACCTACGCACATATGGTCACCTTATCTTTGACAAAGGAGGCAAGAATATACAGTGGAGAAAAGACAGCCTCTTCAACAAGTGGTGCTGGGAAAACTGGACAGCTACATGGAAAAGAATGAAATTAGAACACTCCCTAACACCATACACAAAAATAAACCAAAATGGATTAAAGACCTAAATGTAAGGCCAGACACCATCAAACTCTCTGAGGAAAACATAGGCAGAACACTCTATGACATAAATCACAGCAAGATCCTTTTTGACCCACCTCCTAGAGAAATGGAAATAAAAACAAAAATAAACAAATGGGACCTAATGAAACTTAAAAGTTTTTGCACAGCAAAGGAAACCATAAACAAGACCAAAAGACAACTCTCAGAATAGGAGAAAATATTTGCAAATGAAGCAACTGACAAATGATTAATCTCCAAAACATACAAGCAACTCATGCAGCTGAATATCAAAAAACCCACAACTCAATCCAAAAATGGGCAGAAGACCTCAATAGACATTTCTCCAAAGATGATATACAGACTGCCAACAAACACATGAAAGAATGCTCAACATCATTAATCATTAGAGAAATGCAAATCAAAACTACAATGACATATCATATCACACTGGTCAGAATGGCCATCAACAAAAAATCTACAAACATAAATCCTGGAGAGGGTGTGGAGAAAAGGGAACACTTTTGCACTGTTGGTGGGAATGTAAATGGATACAGCCACTATGGAGAACAGTATGGAGGTTCCTTAAAAATCTAAAAATAGAACTACCATACGACCCAGCAATCCCACTACTGGGCATATACCCTGAGAAAACCATAATTCAAAAAGAGTCATGTACCAAAATGTTCATTGCAGCTCTATTTACAAGAGCCAGTACATGGAAGCAGCCTAAGTGTCCATCAACAGATGAATGGATAAAGAAGATGTAGCACATATATACAATGGAATATTACTCATAAAAAGGAACATAAGAAGGAATGAAACTGAGTTATTTTGTAGTGAGGTGGATGGACCTAGAGACTGTCATACACAGTGAAGTAAGTCAGAAAGAGAAACAAATACCATAAGCTACCACATATATATGGAATCTAAAAAAATAAGAGAAAATGGTCAGAAGAACCTAAGGGCAAGACGGGGATGAAGATGCAGGCCTACTAGAGAATGGACTTGAGGATATGGGGAGAGGGAAGGGTAAGCTGAGACAAAGGGAGAGAGTGTCATGGACATATATACACTACCAAACGTAAAACAATAGCTAGTGGGAAGCAGCCACATAGCACAGGGAGATCATCTCGGTGCTTTGTGACCACATAGAGGGGTGGGATAGGGATAGTGGAGAGAGGGAGATGCAAGAGAGAAGAGATATGGGGACATATGTATATGCATAACTGATTCACTTTGTTATAAAGCAGTAACTGACACACCATTATAAAGCAATTATACTCTAATTAAAGATGTTAAAAAAATCTTGGAGGGGACCTTGAAGATGGTGGAAGAGTAAGACGCGGAGATCACCTTCCTCCCCACAGATACACCAGAAATACATCTACAGGTGGAACAACTCCTACAGAACACCTACTGAAGGCTGGCAGAAGACCTCAGACCTCCCAAAAGGCAAGAAACTCCCCACGTACCTGGGTAGGGCAAAAGAAAAAAAGAAAAAACAGAGACAAAAGAATAGGGACGGCACCTGCACCAGTGGGAGGGAGCTGTGAAGGAGGAAAAGTTTCCATACACTAGGAAGCCCCATCGCGGGCGGAGACTGCGGGAGGCAGAGTGGGGGGCTTCGGAGCCGCGGAGGAATGCACAGCAACGGGTGCGGAGGGCAAAGCGCGTAGATTCCCGCACAGAGGATCGGTGCCAACCGGCACTCACCAGCCCGAGAGGCTAATCTGCTCACCCGCTGGGGCGTGCGGGGCTGCAACCTGAGGCTCGGGTTTCGGTTTCGGACGGAGCGCAGGGAGAGGACTGGGGTTGGTGGCTTGAACATAGCCTGAAGGGGTTAGTGCACCATGGCTAGCCAGGAGGGAGTCCGGGGAAAAGTCTGCATCTGTCGAAGAGGCAAGAGACTTTTCTTTCCCTCTTTGTTTCCTGGTGCGCGAGGAGAGCGGTTTAAGAGTGCTGCTTAAAGGAATTCCAGAGACGGGCGCGAGCCGCGGCTAAAAGCGTGAACACCACAGACGGGCGCGAGCTGCAGCTAAAAGCGTGGACCCCAGAGATGGGCGCGAGCCGCGGCTAAAAGCACGGACCCCAGAGACGGGTGGGAGACGCTAAGGCTGCTGCTGCCGCCACCAAGGGCCCTGTGTGCGAGCACAGGCCACTCTCCACATCCCTCTTCCGTGGAGCCTGTGCAGCCCGCCACTGCCAGGTTCCCGGGATCCAGGGACACCTTCCCTGGGAGAATGCACGGCTGGCCTCAGGCTGGTGCAACGTCACGCTGGCCTCTGCCGCCGCAGGCCCGCCCCACATGCAGTGCCCCTCCCTCCCCCACCCCACCCCCCACCCCGGCCTGAGTGCGCCAGAGCCCCCAAATCAGCGGCTCCTTTAACCCCGTCCTGTCTGAGCAAAAAACAGACGCCCTCCACCGACCTACACGCAGAGGCAGGGCCAAATCCAAAGCTGAGCCCCTGTGAGCTGTGAGAACAAAGAAGAGAAAGGGAAATCTCTCCCAGCAGCCTCAGAAGCAGCGGATTAAAGCTCCACAATCAACTTGATATACCCTGCATCTGTGGAATACCTGAATAGACAAGGAATGATCCCAAATTGAGGAGGTGGACTTTAGGAGCAAGATCTATGATTTTTTTTCCTTTTTCCTCTTTTTGTGAATGTGTATGTGTATGCTTCTGTGTGAGATCTTGTCTGTATAGTCTTGCTTCCACCATTTGTCCTAGGGTTCTATCCGTCCATGGTTTTAAAAAAAAATTTTTTTCTTAATAATTAAATTTAATAACTTTATTATACTTTACCTTCGTTCTTTCTTTCTTCCTTTCCTTCCTTCCTTCCCTCCTTTAGACAACGAACCATCCCAAATTGAGGAGGTGATCTCTGAGAGCAAGATTTATGATTTTTCCCACTTTACCTCTTTTTGTGAGGGTGTATGTGTATGCTTCTGTGTAAGATTTTGTCTGTATAGCTTTGCTACCTACATTTGTCCTAAGGTTCTATCCATCCTTTTTTTTTTTATAAGTTTTTTTTAATTCAATAACTTTATTATACTTTATTTTATTTTTACTGTATCTTCTTTCTGTCTTTTTTCCTTCTTTCCCTCCTTCCTTCCTTCCTCCCTCCCTCCCTCCCTCTTTTCTTTCCTTCTTGCCTTCTTTGCTTCTTTTTTTCTTTCTTTGTTTCTTCCTTCCTTCCTTCCTTCCTTCCTTAGCTCCTTTCCTTCTTTCTTTCCTCATACTTCTACTAATCCTCTCTATATTTTCTCCCTTTTATTCTGAGCCATGTGGATGAAAGGCTCTTGGTGCTCAAGCCAGGAGTCAGGGCTCTGCCTCTGAGGTAGGAGAGCCAACTTCAGGACACTGGTCAACAAGAGACCTCCCAGCTCCACATAATATCAAATGGCGAAAATCTCCCAGAGACCTCCATCTTAACACCAGCACCCAGCTTCACTCAACGACCAGCAAGCCACAGTGCTGGACAACCTAAGCCAAATAACTAGCAAAACAGGAACACAACCACACACATTAGCAGAGAGGCTGCCTAAAATCATAATAAGGTCACAGACACCCCAAAACACACCAGCAGACGTGAACCTACCCACTAGAGAGACAAAATCCAGCCTCATCCACCACAACACAGGCACTAGTCCCCTCCACCAGGAAGCCTATGCAACCCACTGAACCAACCTTAGCCACTGGAGACAGACATCAAAAACAGCAGGAACTACGAACCTGCAGCCTGCAAAAAGGAGACCCCAAACACAGTAAGATAAGCAAAATGAGAAGACAGAAAAACACACAGCAGATAAAGGAGCAAGATAAAAATGCACCAGACCTAACAAATGAAGAGGAAATAGGCAGTCTACCTGAAAAAGAATTCAGAATAATGATAGTAGGGATGATCCGAAATCTTGGAAATAGAATGGACAAAATGCAAGAAACAGTTAACAAGGACCTAGAAGAAATAAAGATGAAACAAGCAACGATGAACAACACAATAAATGAAATTAAAAGTACTCTAGATGGGATCAATAGCAGAATAACTGAGGCAGAAGAACGGATAAAGTAACCTGGAAGATAAAATAGTGGAAATAATTACTGCAGAGCAGAATAAAGAATGAAAAGAACTGAGGACAGTCTCAGAGACCTCTGGGACAACATTAAATGCACCAACATTCGAATTATAGGGGTTCCAGAAGAAGAAGAGAAAAAGAAAGGGACTGAGAAAACATTTGAAGAGATTATAGTTGAAAACTTCCTTAATATGGGAAAGGAAATAGTTAATCAAATACAGGAAGCACAGAGAGTCCCATACAGGATAAATACAAGGAGAAATACGCAAAGACACATATTAATCAAACTGTCAAAAATTAAATACAAAGAAAGCATATTAAAAGCAGCAAGGGAAAAACAACAAATAACACACAAGGGAATTCCCATAAGGTTAACAGCTGATCTCTCAGCAGAAACCCTACAAGCCAGAAGGGAGTGGCAGGACATACTGAAAGTGATGAAGGAGAAAAACCTGCAACAAAGACTACTCTGCCCAGCAAGGATCTCATTCAGATTTGATGGAGAAATTAAAACCTTTACAGACAAGCAAAACCTGAGAGACTTCTGCACCACCAAACCAGCTTTACAACAAATGCTAAAGGAACTTCTCTAGACAAGAAACACAAAGCAAGGAAAAGACCTACAATAACGAACCCAAAACAATTAAGAAAACGGGAATAGGAACATACATATCGATAATACCTTAAATGTAAATGGACTAAATGCTCCCACCAAAACACACAGATTAGCTGAATGGATACAAAAACAAGACCCTTATATATGCTGTCTACAAGAGACCCACTTCAGACCTAGAGACACATACAGACTGAAAGTAAGGGGATGGAAAAAGATATTCCATGCAAATGGAAACCAAAAGAAAGCTGGAGTAGCAATTCTCATATCAGACAAAATGGACTTTAAAGTAAGGACTATTAGAAGAGACAAAGAAGGACACTGCATAATGATCAAGGGATCGATCCAAGAAGAAGATATAACAATTGTAAATATTTATGCACCCAACATAGGAGCACCTCAATACATAAGGCAAATACTAACAGCCATAAAAGGGAAAATCGACAGAAACACATTCATATAGGGGAATTTAACACCCCACTTTCACCCATGGACAGATCATCCAAAATGAAAATAAATAAGGAAACACAAGCTTTAACTGATACGTTAAACAAGATGGATTTAATTGATAATTATAGGACACTCCATCCAAAAACAACAGAATACACATTTTTCTCAAGTGCTCATGGAACATTCTCCAGGATAGATCATATCTTGGGTCACAAATGAAGCCTTGGTAAATTTAAGAAAATTGAAATTTTATCAAGTATCTTTTCTGACCACAATGCCATGAGACTAGATATCAATTACAGGAAAAGATCTGTAAAAAATACAAACACATGGAGGCTAAACAGTACACTACTTAATAATGAAGTGATCACTGAAGAAATCAAAGAGAAAATAAAAAAATACCTAGAAACAAATGACAATGGAGACAAAATGACACAAAACCTATGGGATGCAGCAAAAGCAGTTCTAAGGGGGAAGTTTATAGCAATACAAGCCCACCTTAAGAAGCAGGAAACATCTCGAATAAACAACCTAACTTTGCACCTCAAGAAAATAGAGAAAGAAGAACAAAAAAACCCCAAAGCTAGCAGAAGGAAAGAAATCATAAAAATCAGATCAGAAATAAATGAAAAAGAAATGAAGGAAACAATAGCAAAGATCAATAAAACTAAAAGATGGTTCTTTGAGAAGATAAACAAAATAGATAAACTGCTAGCCAGACTCAACAAGAAAAAAAGGGAGAAGACTCAAATCAATAGAAATAGAAATGAAAAAGGAGAAGTAACAACTGAAACTGCAGAAATAAAAAAGATCATGAGACATTACTACAAGCAACTCTATGCCAATAAAATGGACCACCTGGAAGAAATGGACAAATTCTTAGAAATGCACAACCTGCCAAGACTGAATCAGGAAGAAATAGAAAATATGAACAGACCAATCACAAGCACTGAAATTGAAACTGTGATTAAAAATCTACCAACAAACAAAAGCCCAGGACCAGATGGCTTCACAGGCAAATTCTATCAAACTTTTAGAGAAGAGCTAACACCTATCCTTCTCAAACTCTTCCAAAATATAGCAGAGAGAGGAACACTCCCAAACTCATTCTATGAGGCCACCATCACCTTGATACCAAAAGCAGACAAGGATGTCACAAAGAAAGAAAACTACAGGCCAATATCACTGATGAACATAGATGCAAAAATCCTCAACAAAATACTAGCAAACAGAATCCAACAGCACATTAAAAGGATCATGCACCATGATCAAGTGGGGTTTATTCCAGGAATGCAAGGATTCTTCAATATACGCAAATCTATCAATGGGATAAACCATATTAACAAATTGAAGGAGAAAATCCATATGATCATCTCAATAGATGCAGAGAAAGCTTTTGACAAAATTCAACACCCATTTATGATAAAAACCCTGCAGAAAGTAGGCATAGAGGGAACTTTCCTCAACATAATAAAGGCCATATATGACAAGCCCACAGCAAACATCATCCTCAATGTTGAAAAACTGAAAGCATTTCCACTAAGATCAGGAACAAGACAAGGTTGCCCACTCTCACCACTCTTATTCTACATAGTTTTGGAAGTTTTAGCCACAGCAATCCGAGAAGAAGAGGAAATAAAAGGAATCCAAATCTTAAAAGAAGAAGTAAAGCTGCCACTGTGTGTACATGACATGGTACTATACATAGAGAATCCTAATGATGGTACCAGAAAACTACTAGAGCTAATCAATGAATTTGGTAAAGTAGCAGTATACAAAATTAATACACAGAAATCTCTGGCATTCCTATATGCTAATGATGAAAAATCTGAAAGTGAAATCAAGAAAACACTCCCATTTACCACTGCAACAAAAAGAATAAAATATCTAGGAATAAACCTACCTAAGGAGACAAAAGACCTGTATGCAGAAAATTATAAGACACTGATGAAAGAAATTAAAGATGATACAAATAGATGGAGAGATATACCATGTTCTTGGATTGGAAGAATCAACATTGTGAAAATGACTCTACTACCCAAAGCAATCTATAGATTCAAAGCAATCCCTATCAAACTACCACTGGCATTTTTCACAGAACTAGAAAAAAAATTTTCGCAATTCGTATGGAAACACAAAAGACCCCGAATAGCCAAAGCAATCTTGAGAACGAAAAACGGAGCTGGAGGAATCAGGCTCCCTGACTTCAGACTCTCCTACAAAGCTACAGTAAGCAAGACAGTATGGTACTGGCACAAAAACAGAAAGGTAGATCAATGGAACAGGATAGAAAGTCCAGAGATAAACCCACGTACATATGGACACCTTATCTTTGATAAAGGTGGCAGGAATGTAGAGTGGAGAAAGGACAGCCTCTTCAATAAGTGGTGCTGGAAAAACTGGACAGGTACATGTAAAAGTATGAGATTAGATCACTCCCTAACACCATACGCAAAAGTAAGCTCAAAATGGATTAAAGACCTAAATGGAAGGCCAGAAACTATCAAACTCTTAGAGGAAAACATAGGCAGAACACTCTATGACATAAATCACAGCAAGATCCTTTCTGACCCACCTCCTAGAGTAATGGAAATAAAAACAAAAATAAACAAATGGGACCTAATGAAACTTCAAAGCTTTTGCACAGCAAAGGAAACCATAAACAAGACCAAAAGACAACCCTCAGAATGGGAGAATATATTTGCAAATGAAGCAACGGACAAAGGACTAATCTCCAAACTTTACAAGCAGCTCTTGCAGCTCATTAACAAAAAAACAAACAACCCAATCCAAAAATGGGCAGAAGACCTAAATAGACATTTCTCCAAAGAAGATATACAGACTGCCAACAAACACATGAAAGAATGCTCAACTTCATTAATCATTAGAGAAATGCAAACCAAAACTACAATGAGATATCATCTCACACCAATCAGAATGGCCACCATCAAAAAATCTAGAAACAAGAAATGCTGGAGAGGATGTGGAGAAAAGGGAACACTCTTGCACTGCTGGTGGGAATGTGAATTGGTTCAGCCACTATGGAGAACAGTATGGAGGTTCCTTAAAAAACTACAAATAGAACTACCATATGAGCCAGCAATCCCACTACTGGGCCTATACCCTGAGAAAACCAAAATTCAAAAAGAGTCATGTACCAAAATGTTCATTGCAGCTCTATTTACAATAGCCAGGAGATAGAAACAACCTAAGTGCCCATCATCGGATGAATGGATAAAGAAGATGTGGCACATATATACAATGGAATATTACTCATAAAAAGGAACATAAGAAGGAATGAAACTGAGTTATTTTGTAGTGAGGTGGATGGACCTAGAGACTGTCATACACAGTGAAGTAAGTCAGAAAGAGAAACAAATACCATAAGCTACCACACATATATGGAATTTAAGAAAAATATGTCATGAAGAACCTAGGGGTAAGACAGGAATAAAGACGCAGTCCTACTGGAGGATGGACTTGAGGATATGGGGAGGGGGAAGGGTGAGCTGTGACAGGGCGAGAGAGAGTAATGGACATATACACACTAACAAACGTAGATAGCCGTGGGAAGCAGCTGCGTTGCATAGGGATATCAGCTCGGTGCTTTGTGACTGCCTGGAGGGGTGGGATAGGGTGGGTGGGAGGGAGGGAGAACCAAGAGGGAAGAGATGTGGGAACATATGTATATGTGTAACTGAATCACTTTGTTATAAAGCAGAAACTAACGCACCATGGTAAAGCAATTATACCCCAATAAAGATGTTAAAAAAAAACTTGCCATTTACAACAACATGGTTAGACTAAGAGGATATTATGCTAATTGAAATAAGTCAGACAGAGAAAGACAAATACTCTGTATTTTCACTTGTATGTTCAATCTAAAAAACAAATGATCATAGCTAAATCTAATTAAACAGAACCAGATCCATAGATAAAGAGAAAAAACTGGTGGTTGTTAAAAATTAAGGGTGCAGAGGAGTGAAAATAAGTGAGGAAGATTAAGAGGTACAAACTTCCAGTTATAAAACAACTGAGCCATGAGTATGAAATGTACAGTATGGGTAATATATTCGATAATTATGTAATATCTTTGTGTGGTAACAGATGGTAACTAGACTTATCATGATGAACATTTTGAAATGTACAGAAATATTGAATCACTATGTTGTATACCAGGAACTAACATTGTACTGTAGCTCAATTATACTTCATAACAAACAAACTTGTAGAAAAAGAGATCATATTTGTGATTACCAGGAGCGGTGGGTGGATGGAGGTTGAAAGTAGTGAAAGGTAGAAACTTTCAGTTATAAGATAAATAAGTACTCTGGATGTAATATTCAATATGATAAATATAATTAACACTGCTGTACAGATTTACAGAGTAAATCCTGAGTTCTCACACAAGGAAAAATATTTTTTTCTATTTACTTAATTTTATATCCATAAGAGATAATGGATGTTCACTAAATGTACTGTGGTAATCATTTCATGATGTATGTAAGTCAAAACATCATGTTGTATACATTAAAATTATACACTGCTGTATTGTATGTCAATTATATCTCAATAAAACTGGAAGAAAAAAGAGTAACCCCAAGAAAGCCTAAGTACCCCACTCTCAAGTCCAGTAAAAACAAAACCCCTGGTTTTTGCTCTTTCTCTCTCTCTATTCATGACCTTCCTTTGTGGTCCCTGGTGTTCTGGGTACTCTCCAGGACCTCTAAGTAATAGACCTTGGCTTTTCAAAGTTCCCTGATGGTTGCTGCTGAAGTGTGTCTCTCAGTAATAATAAGAACCGTAAGCACCAGTCCAGCCACAACATTGCCTCCAAATGGGGAAATATCTGTGGGGGATTGCCACGTATAGTATGGGCCCAGGTCAGTTCTGCCAGGCATTTCTAGTCAATAGCATAATTATTGATAGGCAAGACCAACTCAAAACAGGAGCCAAGAAGACTCCATAGGGAAATGATAGACTTCAAGAAATGATGCTGGGAAAACTGTATATTCACATGCAAAAGAATGAAATTGGACCCCTGTCTTGCACAAAAATTGACTTCACAACAATTAACTCGAAATAGAGTAAAGAGAAACACAAAACCCAAAACTGTAAAAGTCCTTTATGAAAACACAGGAAAAAAGCTCCTTGACATTGGTCTTGGCAATAATTTTTTGGATATGTCATAAAAAGCATAAGCAACAAAAGCAAAAATAAACAAGTTGGAGTGTAGCAAATGAACAGTTTCTCCACAGAAAAAGTAAAAATCAAAAAATGAAAAGGCAACCCATGAAATGGGAGAAAATATTTGCAAACCATATATCTGATAAGGGTTAATGTCCAAAATTTTAAGTGTCTCATTCAACTCAATAGCAAAAAAGAAAGAAAGAAAGAAAGAAAGAAAGAAAGAAAGAAAGAAAGAAAGAAAGAAAGAAAGAAAGAAAGAAAGAAAGAAAGAATCCAATTAAAAATGGTCAAAGGCCCTGAACAAACAATTTCCAAAGGAGATATACAAATGAGCAACAGGTACACGAAAAGGTGCTCAACATCAATAACTATCAAAGAAATGTAAATCAAAACCACAATGACATATTGCCTTATACATGTAAGGATGGCTATTATCAAAAAGATAATTTAAATTTGTATTCAAAAGATGTGACAAGATTCCATTTTTTAAAGGTGACAATAGGTCACCTAGTATTCTAGACTCAGTGTGAATAAACTATAAAAATTCACTTCCATCTTTGTGTTTCTAAGATGTTTTGTATGTAAAATATTTGTGTGGTATATTCCTTTTATTACTTCTATAAATAAAATTATATTCCTAAAAACAAATGATAAGAGGTAACAAGAAATTTGAACCCTTGAACGCTGTTGGTGGAAATGCAAAATGGTGCAGCTGCTATGGAAAATAGTATGGAGAGTCCTCAAAAAATTAAAAATGGAGCTACTATACAATTCAGCAATCCCACTTCTGAATATTTACCCAAAAGAAATGAAGGCAGAATATCAAATTGATACTAGCATTCCTATGTTCATTTCAACACTATTTGCAATAGCCACGCTGTGAAAACAATTTAATGTCTATTGACCAATGAATATATAAAGAAAATGTGGTATATATGTACAATGGGATATTATTCAGCCTTAAAAGAGAAAGAAATTCTGCAATATGTGACACATCATAGATGAACCTTATAGACACTATGCTAAGTGAAATAAGCAAGTCACAGAAAGACAAGTACTACCTGATTCCATGGACTTGAGGACTTGGGGAGGGGAAGGGTAAGCTGGGACGAAGTGAGAGAGTGGCATGGAGTTATATATACTACCAAATGTAAAATAGATAGCTAGTGGGAAGCAGCCGCATAGCATAGGGAGATCAGCTCAGTGCTTTGTGACCAACTAGAGGGGTGGGATAGGGAGGGTGGGAGGGAGATGCAAGAAGGAGGAGATATGGGGATATATGTATATGTATAGCTGATTCACTTTGTTGTAAAGCAGAAACTAATACACCCTTGTAAAGCAATTACACTCCAATGAAGATGTTAAAAAAAAACTGACAAAAACAAAGAAAAAAAATCATGGAATCAAAGTGTGGAATGGTTTTTTCTAGGGGCTAGGTGGACGGGGAAATAGGGAATTGCTAATAATAGGCGTTACATTTCAGTCAAGCAAGATGAATAAGCTCTAGAAATCTGCTGAACAACATTGTACCTATATCAATAACAATATATAGTACACTAAACATATAAAAGGATAGATCTCACATTAAATGATCTTTCCACAATAAGATAAAGTAGAATAAAAGAATAATGTATAAATAAAATAAAATAGAACTAAATGCAAATGGAAATACAATATCAAAATTTGTACAATTCAGTGAAAATTAGAGGGAAATTTATAGCTTTGAATGCATATACTAGAAAGAAAGAAAACACTAAAAATCAATAATCTAAGCTTCTACCTTAGGAAACTAGAAAAAGAAGAGTAAATTAAATTAAAAGTAAGCAGAAGAAAATAAAAACTAAAAATTAGAGCAAAAATCTATGACATTGAAAATAAGAAACCAATAGAAAAAAATCAGTGAAGTGGATCTCGGAAAAGATCAATAAAATCTATAAACCACTAGCCAACCTAAGTTTAAAAAAAAGATATGGCTAAGTAGTGTATCTTGCACCAGCTATATGTCACAGGGCATCAGCACCCTGAACACTGGTTACTAATCCCAGGGGTAGACTCCAAACGCTTCTGCCCATTGGATCAGAGTAGCCAAGGAAAACACAAAACAGTCAATCACTGGTTGGAACAACACTTTACTTTCATAGAGAAGAGACAGAGCAAGATCAGTTCCAATAATGTACGAGGTTCCCATATGGTTATTTGGTACTCCCCACCCCGGCAGCTGGTGTAGGACACTTGGCTATGTACACTCTTCTCTTGCTGCATGAAAAGGACCCAGTGTTTCCCCTGTGGAATAAAAAGTACTGAAAACTGAGGGCGTGTCTGAAGGTCATTTATGCACATTTGTGAGCAAAAGATAGGAACACATATTGAGCATTAAACTGGGAAAAATATTCCCACACAAGATGGTAAGCACAGCAGTGGCACAGCTCTTTATCTCTTGATATGTAAGCATTACATGCTCATTCTTATGTGGTCCAGTGCAGTCAAAAGACTGTGCACATGAAACTGCCTTCCCATCAGACACAAAGTACTAATACCATGATGAGGAAAATCACAAATAGTCTATGGCAGGACAATCAAACTAAGACAGAAAGAAAACAAAAAACAAAATGACATGCCCCCTTTGTGGCAAGTCTTTTCCAATGTGCAATGTGCATCTACATTATACATTAACCAGACCTCCTTAAAGCAGGAGGATGAAATCAACCTTTGAGGAAAAGTTGGACCCTTTCTCAGATGCCAGCGTTATAATGTTGTAATTCTATGATTAATATATTTCTTTTTCATCTCATACAAGTGGTCCCATTGACCAAAGTCTTGTCTGTACATGCATAATTGAAAACAACTTTGTTGATTGAACTATGTGCCCAATGCTAACCTGTCAGTATGCTACATAATTTCTTTGTCTCAAAAATGTATAAAACTGTATCTCTAACTCCTAATCAGTGGAGCAGTTCTCAGGACTTCTCAGAATCTGTTTCCCAAGTTATAATCCTCAGTTTGGCTTGAGTAAAATTCTCTTTTCTTTCTTCTTAGCTTATTATTATTTGACTTTTAATTGGCAACCAGAAATTAAAGAAGTCACATTGAGATTCCATGGGCATCAAAAGGATAATAAAGGAATACTGTGAACAACTCTATGTCCATAAACTTGATAACCTTGATGAAATGAACCAACCCCTTGAAAGACACAATCTGAAAAAACTCACACAAGAATAAATAGACAAAAAGAATAGGCTTATTTCTATTAAAGAAATTGAACCTATAATTAATACATGTTCAAAAGATAAGGCACTCAGCCCAGAATTTTTCACTGGAGAAGTCCACCTAACATTTAAGAAAGAAATTATACCAATTATCTAAAATTTCTTTCAGAATATAGAAGCAGAGGTAATACTTCCTAATTTATTCTCACAAATTTTGATAAGTTGTATTTTCATTTTCAATTAGTTAACAATAGTTTTTATTTCTCTTGAGATTTGTTCTTTGAACCATTTTTTATTTAGAAGTGTGTTGTTTAATTTCCAAGTATTTGGGTTTTTTTTTCCCCCAATTATCCTTCCGTTATTGATTTCTCCTTTAATTCCATTGTGGATTGGAAGCATAGATTATATGATTTCCATTCTTTGAAAATTGTTAAGGTGTGTTTTATAATCCAGTATGTGATCTATTTTGATTAATGTTCCATGTGAACTTGAAAAGAATCTATATTCTGCTATTGGTGGATGAATTAATCAATCAAGTTGACTGATGGTGCTATTGAGTTCAACTGTGCTCTTACTGATTTTCTGTCTAATGGATCTTTCTATTTCTGATAGACAGTTGTTGAAGTTTCCAAGTATAATAGTGGATTCATCTATTTCTCCTCAAAATTCTATCAGATTTTTTCTTCACGTATTTTGACACTCTGCTGATTGGAATGTACACATTAAGGATTGTTATGTCCTCTTGGAGAAATGACCTCTTTATCATTATATAATACCCCTCTTTATTCATATGATTTTACTTGTTCTGAAGTCTTCTTTGTCTGAAATTAGTATAGCCACTGCAGCTTTATTTAGATTAGAGTTGGCATGGTATACTTCTCTCCATTGCTTTGTCTTTATATGATTCTTTATATGTAAATGTGTTTCCTTTTTGTTAAAGTATAATTGACATACAATATCATATTTATTTCAGATATATATCATAGTGATTCAATACATATATGCATTTCAATATCATCACCATTATAAGTCTAGTTACTATCTGTCACCAAAAAAAGTTATCATTGACAATATTCCCTATGCTCCCTATGCTGTTCATTACATCCTCATGACATTTATTTTAGAACTGGAAGTTTGTACCTCTTAAACTCCTTCAACTATTTCTCCCACTCCTAATCCCCCTTCCTTTCTGGCAACCACCAGTTTGTTTTCTGTATATGTGAGTGTGTTTCTGTTTTGTTTTGTGTGTTCATTTGTTTCATTTTTTGTTTTGTTTATTTTTTGTTTTTAGTTAGGTAAGTAGTAGATTTATTGAGAGAGATACACACTCCACAGATAGAGTGTGGGTCATCTCAGAAGGCGAGAGGCCCTGGAAGATACACATTCCATAGACAGAACATGGTCAATCTCAAAATGTGAGAGGGACTCCAAAATATGGGGTGGTTAGTTTTTATGGCTGGGTAATTTCATAGGCTAAAGAGTGGGAGGATTATTCCAACTATTTCTAGGAAGGGGTGAGGATTTCCAGTAATAGGGACCCGACCACTTTTTGGCCTTTTATGGTCAGCCTCTGAACTGTCATGGCACCTGTTGGTGTGTCATTTAACATATGCTAATGTATTACAATGAGTATATAATGAGGCTCAAGTTCTGCTGGAAGTCAAACCTTCTGCCATCTTGGGCCTAATCAGTTCCAACCAGTTTTTATCATATCCACAATGACCATGTCATTCTTTCTTTTTTATTATTTTTATTGGAATATAGTTGATTTACAAGGTTGTGTTAGTTTCAGTTGTACAGCTAAGTGAATCAGTTATAACTCATTTTTAAGATTCCAAGTATTGTCTTTCTATGTCTGACTTATTTCAATTGGTGTAATACGTTCTAGGTCCATCCGTGTGGACACAAATGGCAGTATTTCATTTTTTACAGATGGTTGAATAGCATTTTATTGTGTATATATACAAAGGAATGTTATTCATATCTTCTTTATTTATTCATCCATCCATGGACACTTAGGTTGCTTCAATATCTTGACTATGATAAATAAGTTTGCAATGAGCATAGGGGTGCATATATCTTTTCAAATTAGTATTTTCTTTTTTTTTCAAATAAATACCCAGGAGTGAATTGCTGGATTTTATGGTAGTTCTATTTCTAATTTTTAAGGAACAATCATACTGTTTTCCATAGTGGCTGAATTAATTTATATTCCCCCCAACAGTGCGTGAAGGTTTCCTTTTATCCACATCCTCATCAACACTTGTTATTCCTGTCTTTTTTATAATAGCCATTCTGACAGAGTGAGGTAATATCTCATTGTGGTTTTGATGTGCATTTCCCTGATGTTTAGTGATATTGAGCATCTTTAAATGTGCATGATTGTAATATAGGAAGAACAGAACTAACATCATGTTGAAACTGCCTCCCTCATTCTTCAGCTTATATTTTCTATAACTTTAGCCCTGCACATAAAGAGTTAAATATTAGAAAAAAGTTGTTTGTGTTCAAATAGCTCATTAAGTTTCCTGAAGAAAGTTTCCATCTCACAGTCCTGGGTTAGATATGGTTACTGCTTGTAGATAAGTTAACTTTCAGTCCAGAAATCTTGCTAATAAGCAAAATTAAGAATGGTAAAGTAAAAATAACTGCTAATAACTTGAAGCTTTTGCAGAAGCCTTGAGTGCCAGCCTACATGAGAAACCACAAGAACAAAGAAATGTCCTGCTTCCCTTGAAGGCCAGGTGTTTCCAAGAAGTCTGCACTTGGCTTTTACCTTTTAATCTTGAACCTTCCCACTTCCCCTTTCCCTTAACATAAAAGAAGCCTGAATTCTATTCTGAGTTAAGATTTTTTTTAGGACATTAGTCCACCATCTTCTCAGTTTGCTGGATTTCTGAATAAAGTCACTATTCCTTGCCCATATAGGCCTATTGTGTGGTGAGCAGTATGAGCTTAGGCTCAGTGACATGATGACCATACATATGTCTTCTTTGGAAAAATGTCTGTTCAGGTCCACTGCCTATTTTCTACTTGTTATTTTTGTTATTTTTTTCTTATATTAAGATATATAAGTTCTTTTTAAAAATTATTTATTTATTTATTTATTTGGCTGTGTTGGGTCTTTGCTGCTGCATGCAGGCTTTCTCTAGTCACAGCGAGTGGGGGTTACTCTTCGTTGCAGTGCACAGCCTTCTCACTGTGGTGGCTTTTCTTGTTGAGGACTACGGGGTCTATGTGTGCAGACTTCAGTAGTTACAACACGCAGGCCCTAGCATGTGTGGGCTTCAGTAACTGGCTCGTGAGCTCAGTAGTTGTGGTGCACAGGCTTAGTTGCTCCATGGTATGTGGGATCTTCCTGGACTAGGGATCGAACCCGTGTCCCCTGCATTGGCAGATGGATTCTAAAACACTGTGCCACCAGGGAAGTCCCAAGATATATAAGTTCTTTATGTATTTTGTATATTACCCTTTACAGGAGATATGATTTACAAAACCATTCAGTAGGTTGCCTTTTCGTTTTGTTGACAGTTTCCTTCACTGTGTAAAACCTTTCTAGTTTGATGTAGCCCCATTTGTTTATTATTTTATTTTATTTTATTTTTAACAGTGTAGAATTTTTAAATCTTTTTAAAACTTATAAAAGATTCAGGTGTAGAGAATTATAATTCAACATTGATATACACTACAAAGTGATCACCATCACAAGGCTTGTGCCATCCATCGCCATACAGTCAATCCCCTTCACCTATTTCACCCACCTCCCAATCCCCCTCCCCTCTGGTAACCATTGATTTGTTCTCTGTACCTATAAGTTGTTTTTATTTTATATTGTTTGTTCATTTTTAAAAATTTTTATTGGGCTATAGTTGATTTACAATGTTGTGTTAGATTCAGGTGTACAGCAAAGTGAATCTGTTATACATATATCCACTCTTTTTTAAGATTCTTTTCCCATTTGGGCCATTATAGAGTATTGAGTAGAGTTCCTATTCCTTTATTTATTTATTTTTGTGGTACGCGGGCCTCTCACTGTTGTGGCCTCTCCTGCTGCAGAGCACAGGATCCAGACGCGCAGGCCCAGCAGCCATGGCTCACAGGCCCAACTGCTCCACAACATGTGGGATCCTCCCAGACCGGGGCATGAACCCATGTCCCCTGCATCAGCAGGTGGACTCTCAACCACTGCGCCACCAGGGAAGCCCCCATTCGTTTATTTTTGATATTGTTGCCCTAGCCTGAGCAAAAAGGCCCAAAAAATATCACTAAGACTGATGTCAAAGAGCTTACTGCCCATGTTTTCTTCTAAGAGTTTTATGGTTTTTGGTCTTGCATTCAAGTCTTTCTTTTAAAAATTAATTTTATTGGAGTATAGTTGTTTTACAATGTTGTGTTAGTTACTGCTGTACAGCAAAATGAATCAGTTATACATACACATATATCCCCTCTTTTTTAGATTTCCTTCCCATTTAGGTTACCACAGAGCATTTAGTAGAGTTCCCTGTACTATACAGTAGGTTCTCATTAGTTACCTATTTTATACATAGTAGTGTATATATATCAACATATATACATTCAAGTCTTTGCATACATATGTGCCTTCAAGTCTTTAAACTATTTTGAATTTTCTTTTGTATATGGTGTAAGATAGTGGAACCATCTCACTCCTTAGCAAGTATCTGTCCAGTTTTCCCAATATCATTTGTTGAAGAGAACGTTTTTCTCCATTGTATATTCCTGTCTATTTCGCCATAGATTAATTGATCATATGTGTGTGGGTTTTATTTCTGGGCTCTCTATTCTGTTCCATTGATCTGTTTTTGTGCCAATACCACACTGCTTTGATTACTACAGCTTTGAAGTATAGTTTAAAGTCAGGGAGAGTGATACCTCAAGCTTTGTTTTCTTTCTCAATATTGTTTTGGCTGTTCAGGATCTTTTGTGGTTCCATAACAATTTTTGTATTCTTTATTCTAGTTCTGCGAAAAATGCCATTGGTAAATTGATAGGAATTGCACTGAATTTGTAGATTGCTTTGGGAAATATGGACATTTTAACAGTATTAATTCTACTAATCTAGGAGCACAATATATCTTTCTATTTATTTGTGTCATCTTCAATGTCTTTCCTTAATGTCTTATAGTTTTCAGAGTCTTGCACCTCTTTCATTAAATTTATTCTTATGAATTTTATTCTTTTTTTTTATTCTTTTTTATGCAACTTTAAATGGGATTTTTCTCTTATTTCAAGTTATGGCCTTTTCTTATCTGCTTAAAAAAGTCCCTTTAACATTTCCTGTGAGGCCAGTTCAGTGATTATAAACTCCATTATTTTTTGGTTGTCTGGGAAACTCTATTCCTCTTTTTCAATTTTGAATGATAAACTTGCCAGATAGAGCAATCTTGGTTATGTTTCTTTTTTTTTGTTACTTTAAGTCCTTTGAATATATCATACAACTCCCATTGGCCTGCATAGCTTCTGCTGACAAATATGCTGATAGTCTTATTGGGATTTCCTTATACATAACTAGTTGTTTTTCTCTTTCTGCTTTTAAAATTCTCTCTTTAGCTTTAAATTTGACATTTTTTAATCATACTGTGTCTTGGTGTAGATCTCCGTGGGTTCATCTTATCTCCGTGGGTTTTCTGTACTTTCTGGACTTCCATGTTTGTTTCCTCCCCCAGGTTAAGGAAATTTTAAATCATCATTTAATTTTTTATAATTTATTTATTTATTTTTGGCTGCATTGGGTCTTTGTTGTGGTGAGTGGGCTTCTCATTGTGGTGGGTTCTCTTGTTGTAGAGCACAGGCTCTAGGCATGTGGGCTTCAGTAGTTGTGTCATGCAGGCTCAGTAGTTGTGGCTCACTGGCTTTAGAGCACAGGCTCAGTAATTGTGGCCCATGGGCCCAGTTGCTCTGCGGCATGTGGGATCTTCCCAGACCAGGGATCGAACCCATGTCCCCTGAATTGGAAGGCGGATTCTCAACCACTGTGCCACCAGGGAAGCCCTAAATCATTATTTTTAAAAATAATTTTTGTACCCCGTTTTCTCTTTTTTCTCCTTCTGAGACACTTATCATGGGAATCTTAGTACACTTTCTGTTGTCCCAGAATTTCCTTAAACTATCTTATTTATTTATTTATTTATTTGCTCTTCTGATCAGAAGATTTTCACTATCTTGTCTTCCAGATCACTGATCCATTCTGTATCATCTAATCTGTTGTTGATTCCCTCTAGTGCATTCTTCATTTCAGTTATTGTATTTTTCAGCTCGGATTGGTTCTTCCTTATATTTTTTAACCCTTTCTTGAAGTTCTCTCTGGGTTTATCTATTTGACTGATTTCAGTGAGCATCCTTATGATCATTGCATGGAATTTTTAATCACATGGATTACTTATCCTCATATCTGTAGGGTATTTTCTGAGGCGCTGTTGTGTTATTTCCTTTGAAACATATTTCTCCTTTCCCTCATTTGGCTTGGCTCTCTGTATTTGTTTCTATGTATTAGGCAAAACTGCTACCTGTTTCATGTGTGAAGGAGCAGGCTGTGTAGGTGATGATACTTATCATTCAAAACTGCCCTAGCTCTAAGTTTCTCAAATCTTGGTGGTTGTCTAAATCACCTGATTTATACTTATATGGTCCTCTTGTTGAAGGTGTGCCAAGATCTGTCAGTGTTCCAAGGGGAGGAATTTTATTTTGCACCTAGTTTCAGATGGATTGAAAGCCAGACTCTCAGGCAGAAGCTTTTAAAGTATGCAGATAAAACAGAGAGAGAAAAGAGGGTGGAGTAGAAGGAGCTTCAGCTGACCCCCTCTCATGGGCACACCAAATTCACAACTAATTGCTGAATAAACATCAATAAAAAAGACTGAAATCTACTAAAAGTGACATTCTACATCCAAAGACATAAAGAAGAAATCACAAGACAGTAGGAAGTGTGCACTCACAATACAATCAAATCCAATACTCCCCTGGTGGGTGACACACAAACTGGAGAATAATTATATCACAGAATTACTCCCACAGGAGTGAGAGCTCTGAGACCCACGTCAGGTTCCCATCCTGGGGATCTGGCATCAGTAAGAGGAACCCCCAGATAATTTCTCTTTGAAAGCCAGTGGGTCTTAACTGCAGAACCTCCACAGGACTGGGGGAAACAGACAATCCACACTTAAAGGGTGCACACAAAATCTCGCATGCACCAGGACCCAGGGCAAAGGCAGTAACTTCTCAGGAACCAGGGCCAGACCTACCTGCTTGTCATGAAGTGTGTCCTGGGGAAGCAGGAGGCAGCTGTGGCTCACCACGGGGACATAGACACTGATGGTGGAAATATTGGGGAGTATCCATCTGCATGAATTCTCACTGGAGGCTGACATCTTGCTTCAGTCACTAGCACCAAGACGTGGCCCCACCCACCAGCTTGTAGGCTCCAGTGCTGGGATCTGTCTTCCAGTTCCTCAGGCCAGACAAACAACAGGGCAGGAGCACAAACCCACCAATCAGCAGACAGGCTACCTAAAGACTTCCTGAGACCAGAGCCACCTCTAGACATGTCCTTTGACATGACCCTGCCAACCAGAGAGCCAAGAGTCAGCTCCATCCACTGGTGGGTAAGCAATGGCCTCTCCCACCAGGAAGCCTGCAAAAGCCTCTAGACCAGCCTCACCCACCAGGGGGCAGACAACAGTAGCAAGAAAAATATGATCCTGAAGCCTGCAGAGCGGAGTCTGCAGACACAGAAATTTAGACAAAATGAGAGGCAAAGGTTGTTCCAGAAGACAGAACAAGATTAAACCCCAGAAGAACCACTAAGTGAAGTGGAGATAGGGAATCTATCCAAGAAGGAGTTCAGAGTAATGATCATAAGTATGATCCAAGAGCTCAGGAAAAGAACGAATGCAGAGAGAGAAGTTACAAAAAATTTTTTTTAAAAAAGAGAAAATGTAAAGAACAACCAAACAGAGTTGAAGAACACAATAACTGAAATGAAAAATACACTATTTATTCTGCTATTGAAGGAATCAATAGCAGAATAAATTAGGTAGAAAAAAGAATCAGTGAGCTGGAAGACAGATTGGTGAAAATCACTGCCATGGAACAGAATACAAAGAAAAAAAGAAAGAAAAGAAATGAGGACAGTTTAAGAGACCTCTGGAACAACACCAAACACATTAACATTTGCATGGTAGGGGTCCCAGAAGGTAAAGACAGAAAGAAAGGGACTGATATGAAGAGATATTAGCTGAAAACTTTCCTAACATGGGAAAGTAAACAGTCACCCAAGTCCGGGAAGCACAGAGAGTTCCATATAGGATTAACTCAAGGAGGAATATGCCAAGACACATATTAATTGAATTGACACAAAATTAAAGATAAAAAGAAAACATTAAAAGCAACAAGGGGAAAGCAACAAATAACATAAAAGGGAACTCCCCTAAGTCTCTCAGCTGATTTTTTTTCAGCAGAAACTTCAGGCCTTAAGGGAGTGGCATAATATCTTTAAAGTGACGAAAGGGAAAAACCTCCACTGAGAATATTCTACCCAGAGATTAGCTCAAGATGGAAGAATAAAAGGCGTGTGCTCAACCCTTTCCAATGAAAACACCAAAATCACAACTAACTGCTAAATGACCATCAACAACAAAATGCCTGAACCTACCAAGAAGTATAGCCTACATCCAAAGACAAAGAAGAACCCACAATGAGATGGTAGGAGGAATGCAATCAAGATAAAATCATATCCCATACGAACTGGGTAGGCATTCCACAAACTGGAAAACAATTATACCACAGAAGTTATCCCACAGCAGAGAAAGTTCTGAGCCCCATGTAAGGCTTTCCAGCCTGGGGGTTTGGCAATGGAAAGAGGAGTCCTCAGAGAATCTGGCATTGAAGGCCAGTGGTGTTTGATCACAGAATTTCTACAGGACTGGGGGAAACAGAAACTCTACTCTTGGAGGGTATACACAAAGTCTTGTGTGCACCAAGACCCAGGGGAAAAAAGCAGTGACCCCATAAGAGACTTGTTCAGACATACCTGCTAGTATTGGAGGGTCTCCTGCAGAGGTGGGAGCAGCTGTGGCTCACTGCAGGGACAAAAACACAGGCAACAGCAGTTCTGGAAGTACCCATTGGTGTAAGCCATCCCTGAGGCCACCACTAGACACACCCACCAGCCTGTAGGTTGCAGTGCTGTGTCACCTGAGGCCAAACAACAAACAGCATGGGAATACAGCCCACCCATCAGCAGACAAGTGGATTAAAGTCTCCCTGAGCATAGCCCTGCCCACCAGATGGACAAGATCCAGCTCCAACCACCATTGGGCAGGAATTAGCCTCTCCCATTAGGAAGCCTGCACAAGCCTCTTAGACAGCCTCATTAACCAAAAGAACTACAATCCTGCAGCCTGTGGAAGAGAAACTGCAATCACAGAAAATTAGCCAAAATTAGACAGCAGAGGAATATGTCCCAGATGAAGGAACAAGATGAAACTCCAGAAGAACAACTAAGTAAAGTGGAGATAGCCAACCTATCAGGAAAAGAATTCAGAAAAAAGTTAGTGAAGATTATCCAAGATCTGGGGAAAGAAATGGAGGCAAGGATCAAGAAGATACAAGAAATTTTAACAAAGACCTAGAAGAACTAAAGAACAAACAAACAGTGATGCAGCAAAAAACTGAAATGAAAAATACACTAGAAGGAATCAATAGCAGAATAAGTGAGGCAGAAGAACGGATAAGTGACCTGGAAGATGGAATGGTGGAAATCGCTGCCAGAAAGCAGAATAAACAAAAAATAATGAAAAGAAATCAGGACAGTCTCAGAGACCTCTGGGACAACATGAAACACACAAACATTCACATTACAGGGGTCTCAGAAGGAGAAGAGAGAGATAAAGGGCCTGAGAAAATATTTGAAGAGATTATAGTTGAAAACTTCCCCAACATGGGAAAGGAAATAACCAGTCAAGTCCAGGAAGCACAGAGAGTCCCATAAAGACTAAATCCGAGGAGAAACACGCCAAGACATATTAATCAAACTAACAAAAATTAAACACAAAGAAAAAATATTAAAGCAGCAAGGGAACAGCAACAAATAAAATACAGGGGAACCCCATAACGTTATCTGCTGACTTCTCAGCAGACACTCTGCAGGCCAGTATGGAATGGCATGATATATTTAAAGTGATGAAAGGGAAAAACCTACAACCGAGAATACTCTACACAGCAAGGCTCTCATTCAGATTTAGCAGAGAAATCAAAAGCATTACAGGCAAGCAAAAGCTAAGAGAATTCAGCACCAACAGACCACCTTTGCAACAAATGCTAAAGAAACTTCTCTAGGCTGGAAATAGACCAGCAACTTAAAACAACATTGTACATATATAGACTGCTATATCAAAACCTCATGGAACAACAAATGCAAAAAGTACAATAGATACACACACAAAAAAGAAAAAGCAACCCAAACACAACATTAAAGATGATCATCAAACCACAAGAGATGAGGACAAAAGAGGAAAGGAAGAAAAAAGACCTACAAAAACAAACACAAAACAATTTATAAAATGGCAGTAGGAACATACATATTGATAATTACCTTAAATGTAATTGGATTAATTGCTACAACCAAAAGACATAGACTAGCTGAATGGATACAACAACAAGACCCATATATATATGCTATCTACAAAAGACCCACTTCAGACCTAGTGACACATACAAAGTGAGGGAATGGAATAATGTATTCCAAATAATGTGTTCCACACAAATGGAAATCAAAAGAAAGCTGGAGTAGAAATAATCATATCAAACAAAATGGACTTTAAAATAAAGACTGTTACAGGAGACAAAGACTGACAGTACATAATGATCAAGGGGATCAGCCCCAAAAGATATAACAATTGTAAATATTTATGTACTCAACATAGGAGCACCTCAATTTATAACACAAATACTAACAGCCATAAAAGGAGAAATTGAGAGTAACACAATAATAATGCAGAACTTTAACACTCCCCCCCTTTCATCAATGGACAGATCATCCAGATAGAAAATCAAACAGGAAACACAGTCCTTAAATGACGCATTAGACCAGATGGACTTAACTGATATTTACAGAGCATTCCATCCAAAAGCAGCAGAATACACCTGCTTCTCAAGTACACATGGAACACTCACCAGGATAATCACATGCTGGGCCACAAAGTGAGCCTTGGTAAATTTAAGAAAACTGAAATCATGCCAAACATCTTTTCTGATCACAACGCTATGATATGAGAAATCAGCTACAAGAAAAAAAACTGTAAAAAAACCTCAAACACGTGGAAACTATACAATGTACTACTAATCAACCAATAGATCACTGAAGAAATCAAAGAGGAAATCAAAAAATACTGAAAGACAAATGAAAACAAAAGCACAATAATCCAAAGCCTATGGGACGCAGCAAAAGCAGATCTAAGAGGGAACTTTATAGCAATACAATCTTACCTCAGGAAATAAAAAAACCTCAAATAAAAGCCTATCCTTACATACAAAGCAAATAGAGAAAGAAGAACAAACAAAAAAGTTAGTAGAAGGAAAAAACTCATAACTATCAGAGCAGAATTAAATGAAATAGAGATGTAAATAACAAAGATCAATGAAACTAAAGCCTGGTTCTTTAAGAAGGTAAACAAACTTGATTATTCTTTAGCCAGACTCATCAAGAAAAAGATGAAGAGGACTCAAATCAATGAAATTAGAAATGAAACAGAAGAAGTTACAATAGACACCTCAGAAATACAATGGATCATAAGAGATTACTACAAGCAATTATATGACAATAAAATGGACAACCTAGAAGAAATGGACAAATTATTACAAAGCTACAATCTCCCAAGACTGAACCAGGAAGAAACAGAATATATGAACAGACCAATCACAAGTACAGAAATTGAAACTGTGATTTAAACATTCCCAACCAAAAAAAGTCCAGGACCAGATAGTTTCACAGGTGACTTCTATCAAACATTTAGAGAAGATATAACACATATCCTTCTGAAACTATTCCCAAAAAATGCAGAGGAAAGGAAACCAACAAACTCATTCTACGAGACCATCATCACCCAGATACCAAAACCAGCTTCTGCACACTGTTCCCCAAGTTGGAACGTTAGGCATAGCTGTTTTGCAATGCGGACTCTGGTCTGAAGTGCTGGGTTCAAGGCCTCTGCATACAGCATCTCATGAGCAAGTGAAACTAGACTTAAATTAAGGAAAAGAAAAGCTGCTGCTGAGGCAACCAGAAATTTGTGGGTTCCCACCAATACATGCATATCCAACATGGCAGTGCTTTATGCAGATAGAGATGCAAACCACTCATCTCCTGCTCTGCGATTTCCTGCAAAGGTAGAGGTTTGGTAACCTTGTATATGTACATGTACGGCTCAGTACACAATCCAGAAGCACAGAGGAGTTAAAGGCCCTGGAGAGAGGGTCTTGGTGCTCTGGCCAGGTGTCAGGCTTGAGCCTCTGAGATGAGACAGCCGAGTTCAGGATATAGGTCCACCAGAGACTTCCTGGCCACACATTATATCAAACAGTGAGCTCTCCCAGAGATCTCCATCTCAACATTAAGACCCAGCTCCACTCAATGACCAGCAAGTTACAGTGCTGGACAACCTATGCCAAACAAATAGAAACAAAGGAACACAACCTCACTCATTAACACAGAGGCTGCCTAAAATAATAACAAGTTCACAGACATACAAAAACACACCACTGGACATGGTCCTGCCCACCTGAAAGACAAGATCAGGCCTCATCCATCAGAACACAGGCACCAATTCCCTCCACCAGGAAGCCTACACAACACGCTGAACCAACCTTAACCACTGGAGGCAGACACCAAAAACAACGGGAACTAAAAACATGCTACCTGTGAAAAGGAGACCTCAAACACAGTAAGTTAAGCAAAATGAGAAGACAGAGAAATACAAGAGATAAAGGAGCAAGTAAAAACTCACCAGACCAAACAAATGAAGAGGAAATAAGCAGTCTACTTGAAAAAGAATTCAGAGTAATCATGGTAAAGTTGATCCAAAATCTTGGAAAAAGAATGGAGAAAATAGAAGAAATGTATAACAAGGACATAGAAGAACTAAAGAGAAAACAAACACTGACGAACAACACAATAAATGAAATTAAAAATTCTCTACAGGGAATCAATAGCAGAATAACTGAGACAGATGAATGGATAAGTGACCTAGAAGATGAAGAGTGGAAATAACTACTGAAGAGCAGAATAAAGAAGCAAGAATGAAAATAATTGAGAACACTTTCAGAAACTTCTGGAAAAACATTAAATGCATCAACATTAGAATTATAGGGGTCCCAGAAGAAGAAGAGGAAAAAAAAATGAGACTGAGAAAATTTTTGAAGGGATTATAATTGAAATTTTCCCTAATATGGAAAAGGAAATAGTAAAGTACAGGAAGCGCAGAGAGTCCATTACAGGATAAATCCAAGGAGACACACGCTAAGCCACATATTAATCAAAAATTAAAAACAAAGAAAAAATATTAAAAGCAGCAAGGAAAAAGGAACAAATAACATACAAAGGAACCCGCATAAGATTAACAGCTGATCTTTCAGTAGAAACTCTGCAAGCCAGCAAGGAGTGGCTGGACATATTTAAAGTGATGAAAGGGAAAAACCTACAACCAAGATTACTCTACTCAGCAAGGATCTCTTTCGGATTCGATGGAGAAATTAAAATCTACTGATAAGCAAAAGCTAAGAGAATTCAGCATCACAAACCCAGCTTTACAACCAATGCAAAATGAACTTCTTTAGGCAGGAAACACAAGAGAAGAAAAAGACCTACAATAACAAACACAAAACAATTAAGAAAAGGGTAATAGGAACAAACATATCGATAACTACCTTAAATTTAAATGGATTAAATGTTCCAACCAAAAGACATAGACTGGCTGAATGGATACAAAAACAACATGCATACATATGCTGTTTACAAGAGACCCACTTCAGACCTAGGGACACATACAGATTGAAAGTAAAGGGATGGAAAAAGATATTCCATGCAAATGGAAATCAGAAGAAAGCTGGAGTAGCAATTCTCATATCAGATAAAATAGTCTTTAAAATAAAGACTACTACAAGAGGCAAAGAAAGACACTACATAATGATAAAGGGATCAATCCAAGAAGGGGATATAACAATTGTAAATATTTATTTACCCAACAGAGGAACGCCTCAATACATAAGGTAAGTGCTAACAGCCATAAAAGGGAAATTGACAGTAACACAATAATACTAGGGAACTTTAATACTGCACTTTCACCAATGGACAGATCAACCAATATGAAAATAAATAAGGCAAAACAAACCTTAAATGATACATTAAACAAGATGGACTTAATTGATATTTATAGGACACTCAATCCAAAATTAACAAAATACACTCTCTTCTCAAGTACTCATGGAACATTCTCCAGGACAGATCATATCTTGGGTCACAAAGCAAGACTTGGTAAGTTTAAGAAACTTGAAATCATATCAAGTATCTTTCCCAATCACAATGCTATGAGACTATATATCAATTATGGAAAAAAAATTTGTAAAAATTACAAACACATGGAGGCTAAACAATACACTACTAAATAACCAAGAGATCACTTAAGAAATCAAAGAGGAAATCAAAAAATATCTAGAAACAAATGACAATGAAAACATGACGACCCAAAACCTATGGGATGCAGCAAAAGGAGTTTATAAGAGGGAAGTTCATAGCAATACAATCCTAAATCAAGAAACAAGAAACATCTCAAATAAACCACTGAACTTTACACCTAAAGCAGGTAGAGAAAGAAGAACAAAAAAACCGCAAAGTTAGCAGAAGGAAAGAAATTATAAAGATCAGAGTAGAAATAAATGAGAACGAATGAAGGAAACAATAGTAAAGATCCATAAAACTAAAAGCTGGTCCTTTAAGAAGGTAAGCAAAATTGAAAAAACATTAGCCAGACTCACCACGAAAAAAAGGGAGAAGATTCAAATCAAAAGAATTGAAATGAAAAAGGAGAAGTAACAACTGACCCTGCAGAAATACAAAGGATCATGAGAGATTACTACAAGCAACTATATGCTAATAAAATGGAAAACCTGGAAGAAATGGAAAAATTCTTAGAAGAGCACAACCTTCTGAGACTGAACCAGGTAGAAATAGAAAATATGAACAGACCAATCACAAGTACTGAAATGGAAACTGTGATTAAAAATCTTCCAACACACAGAAGCCCAGGAAAAGATGGTTTCACAGGAGAATTCTATCAAACATTTAGAGAATAGTTAACACCTATCCTTCTCAAACTCTTCCAAAATATAGCAGAGGGAAGAACATTCCCAAACTCATTCAATGAGGCCACCATCACCTTGATACCAAAACCAGATAAAGATGTCACACAAAAAAGAAAACTACAGGCCAATATCACTGATGAGTATAGATGCAAAAGTCCTCAACAGAACTGCAAACAGAGTCCAACAGCACAATAAAAGGATCATACACCATGATCAAGTGGGGTTTATCCCAGGAATGCAAGGATTCTTCAATATATGCAAATCAATCAGTATGATAAACCATATTAACAAATTCAAGGGGAAAACCCATACAATCACCTCAATAGATGCAGAAAAAGCTTTCGAGAAAATTCAACACCCATTTACAATAAAAAACCTCCAGAAACTAGGCACAGAGGAAACCTACCTCAACATAATAAAGTCCATATATGACAAAGCCACAGCCAACTTCGTACTCAATGGTGAAAAACTGAAACAGTTCCCACTAATATCAGGAACAAGACAAGGTGGCCCACTCTCACCACTATAATTAAGCATAGTTTTGGAAGTTTTAGCCACAGCAGTCAGAGAGGAAAAAGAAATAAAAGGAATACAAATCGGAAAAGAAGTAAAACTGTTACTGTTTGCAGATGACATGATACTATACATAGAGAATCCTAAAGGTGCTACCAGAAAACTACTAGCACTAATCAATGAATTTGGTAAAGTAGCAGGATACAAAATTAATGCACAGAAATATCTTGCATTCCTATACATGAATGATGAAAACTCTGAAAGATAAATTAATGAAACACTCCCATTTACCATTGCAACAAAAAGAATAAAATAACTAGGAATAAACCTACCTAAGGAGAAAAAAGACCTGTATGCAGAAAACTATAAGACGCTGATGAAAGAAATTAAAGATGACACAAACAGATGGAGAGATAAACCATGTTCTGGGATTGGAAGAATCAACATTGTGAAAATGAATATATTACCAAAAGCAATCTACAAATTCAATGCAATCCCTATCAAACTAAGAATGGCATTTTCTCAGAACTAGAACAAAAATTTCACAATTTGTATGGAAACACAAAGGACTCCAAATAGCCAAAGCAACCTTGAGAAAGCAAAACGGAGTTGGAGGAATCAGGCTCCTGGACTTCAGACTATACTACAAACTACAGTAATCAAAACAGTATGGTACTTACAGAAAGACAGAAACATAGATCAATGGAACAACATAGAAAGCCCAGAGATATACCCATGCACATATGGTCAGCTTATCTTTAATAAAGTAGGCAATATCATAAAATGGAGAAAAGACAGCTTCTTCAATATGTTGGGTTGGGAAAACTGGACAGCTACAGGTAAAAGAATGAAATTAGTACACTCCCTAGCACCGTATGCAGAAATAAACTCAAAATGGATTAAAGACCTAAATGTAAGCCTAGACACTATAAAACTCGTAGAGGAAAAAAAAAAAAAGGCAGAGCACTCTATGACATAAATCATAGCAAGATCCTTTTTGACCGACCTCCTAGGGAAATGGTTATAAAAACAGAAATAAACCAATGGGACCTAATGAAACTTAAAAGCTTTTTCACAGCAAAGGAAACCATAAACAAGACAAAAAGGCAACCCTCAGATTGGGAGAGATTATTTGCCAATGAAGCAACTGAAAAAGGATTAATCTCTGAAATATACAAGCAGCTCAGTATAAAAAAACCAAAAAACCCAATCCAAAAATGGGCAGAAGACTTAAGTAGACATTTCTTCAAAGAAGATATACAGATTGCCAACAAACACATGAAAGAATGCTCAACATCACTTATCATTAGAGAAATGTAAATCAAAACTACAATGAGGTATCACTTCACACCGTTTAGAATGGCCATCATCAAAAAATGTACAGACAATAAATGCTAGAGAGGGTGTAGAGAAAAGAGAACACTCTTGCACTGTTGGTGGGAATATAAATTGATACAGCCACTATGGGGAACAGTATGGATTTTCCTCAGAAAACTAAAAATAGAACTACCATATGACCCAGCAATCCCACTATTGGTCATATATCCTGAGAAAACCATAATTCATAAAGAGACATGGACCACAATGTTCATTGTAGGACTATTTACAATAGCAGGACATGGAAGAAACCTAAGTGTCCATCAAAAGATGAATGGATAAAGATTTGTCACGTATATGCAACGGGATATTAGCCAAAAAAAAGGAATGAAATTGTGACATTTGCAGAGATGTGGATGGACCTAGAGACTGTCATACAAAGTGAAGTGGGGTGGGATGAATTGGGAGATTGGGTTTGACATATATACACTACTATATAATAAATAGATAACCAATGAGAACCTACTGTATAGCACCTGAAAGTCTACACAATGCTCTGTGGTGACCTAAATTAGAAGGAAATCCAAAAAGAGGGAATATATGTATACGTAGACCTGATTCACTTTGCTCTACAGAAGAAACTAACACAGCATTGTAAAGCAACTATACTCCAATAAAAATTAATTTTAAAAAGAGATTCAAGATATAGATGCCCATTGTTGCCACTTTCATTCAACATAGTAGTGGAAATTCTAGCCACAGCAATTAGGCAAGAAATATACAAAAAAGGCATCCCAATGGGAAAGAAAGAAGTAAAATTGTCACTATTTGAAAATGAGATTATATTATATATAAAAAAACATAAAGATGCCACCAAAAAATCTGACAGAACTATTAAATGAATTCAGTAAAGTTGCCACATACAAAATCAATATACAAAATCTCTTGTGCTTCTATGTACTAATAACAAATTATCAGAAAGAAATTAATTTAAAATATCATCTTTACAATTGTATCAAAAACGATGAAATACTTACGAATAAATTGAACCAAGGTGGTAAAAACATGTACACTCAATACTATAAGGCATTGATGAAGTAAATTGAAGATGATAAAAATAAATGGAAATATATACCATGATTATTGATTGTAAGAATTAATATTGTTAAAATATCCATACTACCCAAAGAAATACACAGATTCAATGCAATCATATTAAAATACCAAAGTCATTTTTCACAGTACTAGAAGGATCATAAAATTTGTATGAAACCAGAAAAGAATAAACAAAAAACGTATTGAAAAAAAGAACAAAGATGAAGGCATCATACTCACTGACTTAAAATTTTATCACAAAATTTTAGTAATCAATAGACTATGGTATTGGCATAAAAATATACACATAGATCAATGGAAAATAACCAAGAGCCCAGAAATAAACCCACACATATATGGTCAATTCATTTATGACAAAAGTGCCATGAATATACAATTGGGAAAGGACAGTCTCTTCAATAAATAATGTTCGGAGAAATCAGAAGCCACATAAAAAAGAACAAAAATTGATCATTGTCTTATACCATACACAAAAATTAACTCAAAGTGGATTAAAGACTTAGATATAAGAACTGAATGTAAGACTTGAAACCATAAAACTCCTATAAGAAAAGAGGTGGTGAGCTCCTAGTGGTGATTTTTTATATCTGACTTCAAATGCAGAAGCATTAAGAGCAAAAATAAACAAATAGGACTACATCAAACTAAAAAGCTTCTGCATGGCAAAGGAAATTATCAACAAAATGAAAAGGCAACCTACAAAATGGGAGAAAATATTTGCAAACTGTATATCTGAAAAAGGGTTAATATCTAAATATATAAAGATCTCATGCAACTCAAGAGCAATACAACAATCTGTTTTTAAAAAACGGGCAGCAGATCTGAATAGGAACTTTTTTCCAAAAAAGACATACAGATAGCTAATAGATACATGTAACAATGTTCAACATTACTAATCATCAAGGAAATGCAAATCAAATCCAAAATGAGATATCACCCTATATCTGTTAGAATGGGTATTATACAAAGACAAGAAATAGGGGGGACCTTCAAGATGGCGGATGAGTAAGATGGGGAGATCACCTTCCCACGAATACATCAAAAATACATCTATATGTGGAACAACTCCTACAGAACACCTACTGAATGCTGGCAGAAGACCTCAGACTTCTCAAAAAGCAAGAAACACAACACGTACCTGCGTAGTGCCAAAGAGAAAAACAGAAAAAAAAGAATAGGGACAGGACCTGCACCTCTGGGAGGGAGCTGTGAAGGAAGAAAAGTTTCCACACACTAGGAAGCCGCTTCACTGGTGGAGACCAGGGGTGGGCAGGGGAGAAGTTTTGGAGCCACGGAGGAGAGCACAGCAACAGGGGTGCAGAAGACAAAAAGGAGAGATTCCTGTACAGAGGATTGGTGCTGACCAGCACTCACCAGCCTGAGAGGCTTGTCTGCTCACCCACCGGGGCGTGTGGGGGCTGGGAGCTGAGGCTCGGGCTTTGTAGGTAAGACCCTAGGGAGAGTACTGGGGTTGACAGTGTGAAGACAGCCTGAAGGGGGCTAGTGCACCACAGCTAGCTGGGAGGGAGTCTGGGAAAAAGTCTGGAACTGCCTAAGAGGCAAGAGACCATTTCAGGGTGTGCGAGGAGAGGGGATTCACAGCACCACCTAAACAAGTTCCAGAAGCGGGTGTGAGCTGCGGCTATCAGAGCAGACACCAGAGACAGGCATGAAATGCTAAGGCTGCTACTGCAGCCACCAAGACTGTGTGCAAGCACAGGACACTATCCACAACTCCCCTCCCAGGAGGCTGTGCAGCCTTCCATGGCCAGGGTCCCATAATCCAGGGACAACTTCCCCAGGAGAACACACAGCACACCTCAAGCTGTTGCAAAGTCACGCTGGCCTCTACCACCGCAGGCTCGGCCCACATTCATTACCCCTCATTCCCCTCAGCCTGAGTGAACCAGAGCCCCCTTATCAGCTGCTACTTGCACCCGGTCCTGTCTGGGCAGGGAACAGATGCCCTCAGGCAACCTACAGAGGCAGACCCGCAGAGGCAGGGCCAAATCCAAAGCTGAACTACAGGAGCTGTGCGAACAACAAAGAGAAAAGGAAATTTCTCCATGCAGCCTCAGGAGCAGCAGATTAAATTTCCACAGTCAACTTGATGCACCCTGCATTTGTGGAATGCATGAATAGACAACGAATCATCCCAAAACTGAGGCAGTGGACTGTGGGAGCAACTGTAGACTTGGGGTTTGTTTTCTGCACCTAATTTGTTTCTGGTTTTATGTTTATCTCAGTTTAGTATTTAGAGCTTATTATCATTGGTAGATTTGTTTAATGATTTGATGGCCCCCTTCCTTTTATATATACGATTGTTTTTCCTTTTTCTCTTTCTGTGACAGTGCATGTGTGTGATTCTTTGTGGGCTTTTCTCTGTATAGCTTTGCTTTTAAAATTTGTCCTAGGATTCTTTCTGTGCCTTTGTTTTTTGTTTGTTTTTTTGTTTTTTTACTTTGCATGGTTTTTAGCACTTCTTATCATTGGTGGATATTTTTATTGCTTTGCTTGCTCCTTTCTTTCCTTTTTTATTACTTTTTTATATTTATTATTTTTATTTTAATAAATTTATTTTACTTTATTTTTCTTTTATTTCCTCCACTTTTCTTGTGAGCCATATGGCTGACAGGGTCCTGGTGCTCCAGGCAGGTGTCAGGCCTGAGCCTCTTAGGTGGGAGAGCCGAATTCATGACGTTGGACCACTAGAAACCTCCCAGCCACACATAATACCAAATGGCAAAAGCTCTCCCAGAGATCAACATGTCAATGCTAAGACCCAGCTTCATTCAATGACCAGCAAGTTCCAGTGCAGGAAAGCCCATACCCAAAAAACTAGCAAGACAGAAACACAACCCCACCCATTAGTGGAGAGGCTGACTAAAATCATAATAAGTTCACAGACACCCAAAACAACACCACCAGACATGGTCCTGCCCACCAGAAAGACAAGATCCAGCCTCATCCACCAGAACAGAGGCACCAGTCCCATCCACCACGAAGCCTACACAACACACTGAACCAAACTTACCCACTGAGGGCAGAAACCAAAAATAACAGGAACTATGAACCTGCAGGCTGTGAATAGGAGACCTAAAGCAGAGTAAGTTAAGAAAAATGAGAAGACAGAGAAATATGCAGCAGATGAAGGAGCAAGGTAAAAACCCACAATACCAAATAAATGAAGAGGAAATAGGCAGTCTACCTGAAAAAGAATTCAGAGTAATATTACTAAAGATATCCAAAATTGTGGGAATACAAAGGAAAAAGTACAAGAAAGTTTTAACAAGGACCTAGAGGACTAAAAAGCAAACAAATGATGAACACAATAAATGAAATTAATAATTCTCTAGAAGGAATCAAAAGCAGAATAACTGAGGCAGAAGAACGGATAAGTGACCTGGAAGACAAAATACTGTAAATAACTACTGGAGAGCAGAATAAAGAAAAAAACAATGGAAATAATTGAGGACAGGTTCAAAGACCTCTGGGACAACATTAAATGCACCAACATTCGAATTATAGGGGGTGCAGAAGGAAAAGAGAAAAAGAAAGAGACTGAGAAAATATTTGAAGAGATTATAGTTGAAAACTTACCTAATATGGAGAAAGAAATAGTCAATCAAGTCCAGGAAGCACAGAGAGTCCCATAGAGGATAAATCAAAGGAGAAAAATGCCAAAACATATATTAATCAAACTATCAAAAATTAAATACAAGAAAAAAATATTAAAAGCAGCAAGGGAAAAGCAAACAATAACATACAAAGGAATCCCCATAAGATTAACAGCTGATCTTTCAGCAGAAACTCCACAAGACAAAAGGGAGTGGGAGGACATATTTAAAGTGATGAAAGGAAAAATTTACAACCAAGAATATTCTACCAAGCAATGATCTCATTCAGATTCAACAGCAAAAGTAAAATGTTTACAGACAAGCAAAAGTTAAGAGAATTCAGCACCACCAAATCAGCTTTACAGCATATGCGAAAGGAACTTCTCTAGGATGGACACACAAGAGAAAGAAAAGACCTACAATAACAAACCCAAAACAATTAAGAATACGGTAATAGGAACATACATATGGATAATGACCTTATAGGAAAATGGAATAAAATTCCAACCAAAAGTCATGGACTGGATGAATGGACACAGAAACAAGACCCATATATATGCTGCCAACAAGACACCCACTTCAGATCTAGGGACACATACAGACTGAAAGTGAGGGGATGGAAAAAGTTATTCCACACAAATGGAAATCAGAAGAAAGCTGGAGTAGCAATTCTCATATGAGACAAAACACTCTTTAAAATAAATATTATTACAAGAGACAAAGAAAGACACTACATAATGATCAAGGGATCAATCCAAGAAGATATAAAAATTGTAGAAGATATAATAACAAGTGTAACTGTTTATGCACCCAACATAGGAGCACCTCAATACATAAGGCAAATGCTAACTGCCAGAAAAGGGGAAATCGACAGTAACACCATAATATTAGGGTACATTGACACCCGATTTTCACCAATGGACAGATCATCCAAAATGAAAATAAAAAAGGAAACACAAGCTTTAACTGATATATTAAACAAGATGTACTTAATTGATATTTATGACATTCCATCCAAAAACAACAGAATACACTTTCTTCTCAAATGCTTATGGAACATTCTCTAGGATAGACCATATCTTGGTCACAAATGAAGCCTTGTTAAATTTAAGAAAGTTGAAATCATATCAAGTGTCTTTTCTGAACACAACGCTATGAGACTAGATAGCAATTACAGGAAAAAATCTGTAAAAATACAAACACATGGAGGGTAAACAATAAACTACTAAATAACCAAGAGATCACTGAATAAATCAAAGAGGAAATAAAATAATACCTAGAAACAAATGACTGAAAACACGACGAACTAAAGCATATGGTAGGCAGCAAAAGCAGTTCTAAGAGGGAAGATTATAGCAATACAACCCTATATCAAGAAACAAGAAACATCTCAAATAAACAACCTAAACTAACACCTAAAGCAATGAGAGAAAGAAGGACAACAAACCCCAAAAGTTACCAGAAGGAAACAAATCATAAAGATCAGGTCAGAAATAAATGGAAAAGAAATGAAGGAAATGATAGCAAAGATCAATAAAACCAACAGCTAGTTCTTGGAGAAGATAAGCTTAATTGATAAAACATTAGCCAGACTCATCAAGAAAAGAAGGGAGAAGACTCAAATCAACACAATTAGAAATGAAATAGGAGAAGTAACAATGACAGTGCAGAAATACAAAGGATCATGAGAGATTACTTCAAGCAACTATAGGCCAATAAAATGGACAACCTGGAAGAGTAGACAAATACTTAGAAAAGCAAAACCTTCCAAGACTGAAGCAGGAAGAAATAGAAAATATATACAGACCAATCACAAGCACAGAAATTAAGACTTGGATTAAAAAATCTTCCAAGAAACAAAAGCCCAGGACCAGATGGCTTCATAGGCGAATTTGATCAAATATTTAGAGAAAAGTTAACACCTATCCTTCTCAAACTCTTCTAAAATATAGCAGAGGGAGGAACATTCACAAAATCATTCTCTGAGGCCACCCTCACCCTGGTACCAAAACCAGACAAAGATGTCACAAAGAAAGAAATCTACAGGCCAATATCACTGATGAACATAGATACAAAAATCCTCAACAAATTACTAGCAAACAGAATCCAACATTACATTAAAAGGATCATACTCCATGATCAAGGATTCTCCTAGGAATGCAGGGATCACTGAATAAACGGAAATCAATCAATGTAATAAAACATATTAATAATTTGAAGTAGAAAAACCATATGATCATCTCAATAGATACAGAAAAAGCTTTTGAAAAAATTCAACACCCTTTTATGATAAAAACCCTTCAGAAAGTATGCATAGAGGAAAGTTATCTCAATATAATGCCCATATATGACAAACCCACAGCCAACATTGTTCTCAATGGTGGAAAATTGAAACCATTTCCTCTAAGATCAGGAACAAGACAAGGTTGCCCACTCTTACCACTATTATTCAACACAGTTTGGAAGTTTTAGCCACAGCAATCCGAGAAGAAAAAAAAATAAAAGGAATCCAAATTGGAAAAGAAGAAATAAACCTGTCACTGTGTGCAGATGACATGATACTACACATAGAGAATCCTAAAGAGGCTACCAGAAAAATACTACAACTAATCAATGAATTTGGTAAAGTAGCAGGATACAAATTTAATGCACAGAAATCTCTTGCATTCCTATACAATAATGATGAAAATTGAAACAGAATTTAAGGAAACACTGCCATTTACCATTGCAACAAAATAATTAAAATACCTAGGAATAAACCTACCTAATCACACAAGTGACCTGTATGAAGAAAATTATAAGACACTGATGAAAGAAATTAAAGATGATGCAAACAGGTTGAGAGATTCTTGGTATTGGAAGAATCAACATTGTGAAAATGACTATACTACCCAAAGCAATCTACAGATTCAATGCAATCCCATTCAAACTACCAGTGGCATTTTTCACAGAAATAGAACAAAAAATTTCACAATTTGTATGGAAACACAAAAGACCCTGAATAGCCAAAGCAATCTTGAGAAAGAAATGTGGAGCTGGCTGAGGCAGGCTCCCAAACTTCAGACTATCATACAAAACTACAGTAATCAAGACAGTATGGTACTGGCAGAAAAACAGAAATATAGATCAATGGAACAGGATAGAAAGCACAGAGATAAACCCATGCACATATGGTCACCTTATTTTTGATAAAGGAGGCAAGAATAAACTGTGGAGAAAAGACAGCCTCTTCAATAAGTGGTGCAGGGAGACCTGGACAGCTACATGTAAAATAATTAAATTAGAACACTTCCTGACACCATACACAAAATAATCTCAAAATAGATTAAAGACCTAAATATAAGGCCAGGCACTCTAAACCTCATAGAGGAAAACATAGGCAGAACACTCTATGACATAAATCACAACAAGATCCTTTTTTACCCAACTCCTAGTGAAATGGAAAAAAAAACAAAAATAAAAAAATGGGACTTTATGAAAGTTAAAAGCTTTTGCAGAGCAAAGGAAAACATAAACAAGACAAAAGGACAACCCCTAGAATGGGAGAAAATATTTTCAAATGAAGCAACTGACAAAGGATTAATCTCCAAAATTTACATGCAGGTCATGCAGCTCAATATGATAAAAACAAAGAAACCAATCCAAAAACGGGCAAAAGACCTAAATAGACATTTCTCCAAAGAAGACATACAGATAGTGAACAAACACATGAAAGGATGCTCAACATCACTAATCATTAGAGAAATGCAAATCAAAACTACAGTGAGGTACCACCTCACACCGGTCAGAATGGTCATCATCAAAAAATCTACAAACAATAAATGCTGGAGAGGGTGTGGAGAAAAGGGAACACTCTTGCACTGCTGGTGGGAATGTGAATTGGTTCAGCCACTATGGAGAACAGTATGGAAGTTCCTTAAAAAAACTAAAAATAGAACTACCATACGACCTAGCAATCCCACTACTTGGCATATACCCTGAGAAAACCATAATTCAAAAAGAGTCTTGTTACACAATATTTGTTGAAACTCTATTTACAATAGCCAGGACATGGAAGCAACCTAAGTGTCCATTGACAGATGAGTGGATAAGGAAAATGTGGCATGTATATACAATGGAATATTACTCAGCCATAAAAATAAATGAAATCGAGTTATTTTTAGTGAGGTGGATTGACCTATAGTGTGTCATACAGAGTGAAGTTAAGTCAGAAAGGGAAAAACAAATACCGTATGCTAACACATATATATGGAATTTTAAAAAAATGTTTCTGAAGAACCTAGGGGCAGGACAGGAATAAAGACGAAGACATAGAGAATGGACTTGAGGATACAGGGGTGGGGAAGGGTAAGATGGGACAAAGTGAGAGAGTTGCATGGACATATATACACTACCAAATGTAAAATCGATAGCTAGTGGGAAGCAGCCACATAGCACAGGGAGATCAGCTCAGAGCTTTGTGACCAGCTAGAGTGGTGGGATAGGGAGAGTGGTAGGGAGAAGCAAGCGGGAGGAGATATGGGGATATATGCATATGTATAGCTGATTCACTTTGTTATAAAACAGAAAGTAACACACCATTGTAAAGCAATTATACCCCAATAAAGATGTTAAAAAAATAAATAATAAATTTAAATAAATAAGTCCAGATTTTAAAAGCAATGTTTCCTTGTAGTCATCTTTTCAGAGAGCTTCCAAGGGTATTCTCTCCTGGACTTTCTCTGCAGCCTGTTCTGTTAAGAAAAGCAATTTTGTGTTTCCCTTTTTATCATGGCCTCACACTAAGATACAAATAAAATGAATTATGTTTGAAGTAACCTCAGCTTTCACGTGCCTGCCAGCTACAGTGACCCCAGACAGTAGTGTTTGCACCAGATTTCTGACACCCCCTACAAATCCAGGTCTCTTGTGCACCTCCAGTGTCTGCTGGCTCCAATGGCACTAGGCTCCCACTGAGCTCCCAGAAATCCAGGTCTCCATTTCATCCCAGTGTCTGCTGATTCCTGTGGCCCCAGGCAATGACCTTGGCACCAGACTCCTTGTGAACTCCTGGGAAATCAAACCCCCTGTGCCTGCCAGCTCCAGTGCCCCAGAAGTTTCCCATGGTACTAGACGCCTGCTGTGATATCAGATTCCCAGTGGACTCCTGTAAAATCATGCCCCCAGTTCACCCTGGTGTCTGTCAGTTCCAGCAGCCCCAGGCATCCTATGTGGTCCCAGGTAGTTTGCACAGCAACAGGCTCCCATGTGAACCCAAGCCACCAGTTCAACCTGGCACCTGCCAGCTCAAGCCCTCAGACAGCTGTCATGGCCCCAGGCTCCTAGCAGTCCCATGATCACAAGTACCCACCTCATCCCAGGACCTGTTGGTTCCACTGGCCTCAAGCAGATCCTGTGGCACCAGGGTCCTAGTGAGCTCCCACAAAACCTGGCACCCAGCTTACCCCAGTGCCTGCCAGCTCCAGGAGCCCTAGGCAGCATCTGTGGAGCCAGACAGCTTCCACAGCACCAGGCCCCCAGTGGGCTCCTGTGAGTTCAGGTCCCAGCTCACCCTGGCTCCCACTGGCTCCAGTGGCCTCAGGAGGTTCTCATGGCACCAGACTCCTGAGGGCTCACACAACCCACTACCTCAACTCATCCCTATGCCTTCCGGCTCCAGTGGGCCTGGGCAGCTCCTGCTCCTCCAACTGACTTCCTTAGCTCCAGGCTCCCAGAGGGTCCCTGAAAACCGAGAACCTGGATTGGCTCCCAGAGACCCAGGAGGCTTCTGTGACCTTAGGCTTCCAATGGGCGCCTGTGGTCCCAAGCTACTGATCCATACCAACACCAGACATCTCCCATATCACTAGGCTCCCATGAGCTCAGGCTTCTGGCTCATCTCACCACTGGCTGGCTACCATGGCCACAGGCAGCTGCTGTGGAATTGGGCTCCTAGTGGGCTTTCACGAACCCAGGCTCTCAGTACATCCCATAAAAAGAAATGAAATTGAGTTATTTGTAGTGAGGTGGATGGACCTAGAGTCTGTCATACAGAGTGAAGTAAGTCAGAAAGAGAAAAATAAATACCGTATGCTAACACATATATATGGAATTAAAAAAAAAAAAAAAGGTCATGAAGAACCTAGGGGCAAGACAGGAATAAAGACGCAGACCTACTAGAGAATGAACTTGAGGACACAGGGAGGGGGACAGGTAAGCTGGGACAAAGTGAGAGAGTGGTAGTGTATATATGGACATATATACACTACCAAAGGTAAAATAGATAGCTAGTGGGAAGCAGCCGCATAACACAGGGAGATCAGCTCGGTGCTTTGTGACCAGCTAGAAGGGTGGGATAGGGAGCCTGGGAGGGAGGGAGATGCAAGAGGGAAGAGATATGGGGATATATGTATATGTATAACTGATTCACTTTGTTATAAAGCAGAAACTAACACAACATTGTAAAGCAAGTCAATAAAAATTTTAATAAATAAATAACTATACAGTGAAAAAAAAAGACACTATTGACTATATTATCTGTCTATCTAGATATTTGGCTTTCCAGGTTTTTTTTCCTTTCTCTCCACCCCGCTTCTGTCCTTTTTTTCTTCCAGACTGTGAGACATGGTACTATTTTCCTTCACAATGTGATGTTACTTTTGATGGTAATGGCTTAAAACTAGTGTAACCATATAATTTATTATACAAACTGGAATTCTTTTAGGTGTGTAGTCACTACTCATAATTATAGCAGAAGTATGGATGAAAACAGGGACAAATGGTTAACCTACTACTATGTAAGGGCTAAACTGGCTCATAGAAAGTTTTGTGCTTTTCCACAATAGAGCCAAAACAAATGCGATACTAGCCTTTCTGTTTTCCATTTAAGCAATTCTAAGTGTGACATTACTGTTTGCGATATCCTATATTAAGAATATTTTTTTTCAAGTCAAAACATTTAAGTGAACTTTTAAAAAGTTTCTTTTGTTTCTTAGGTTTTTTATTTGTTTGGTTGGATTTTTACTAAAAGTGTAAAAAAATGTTACTTTCTACTTAAAACTACCTCTGAATGGAAGCATTGGGTTTAATCAGTTCTGAACTTGAACAGTCTCTTTGTTTCTCTGTACCACTAGAAAGAGTGGTGTGTTTAGCAAATATTGTTAATGTGCCTGAAATTCTACCTTCAAAGTCTCTACAGAGGTTTAACTGTATATAAGCCAAGGGTCACCATTAGGGTTCCGGTTTTAGTCCATTTTATAAAACTAAGACTGTAGTGTCCTCTGTATCCCTTTAGCGTCATCTGAATAAAGTTCTAACTAATATTCCCAAATGTTATGTTATCTTACAGGTGAAGGGCAACCACAGGTTTAAATGAAGACAAACCGTAACCATGCAGGGTGCTCTTGTGTTGGAAATGTGACTGTTAAAATTCTCTCAGTAAAGTTTCACAGTTTTGTCCAAAGAAGTCTTGCATGTCTTTTGTTAAATTTATTCCTAGGTATTTGATGCTATTAAAAATTGTACCTTTTATTGGAAATTTTATATTTTGTTTGATCTGGTATATAGAGACCTAATTTTTGTGTATTTTTTTTTCTACCCAGCAACCTTGCTAAAATATGCTTATTAAGTCCTAAAGTTTATCTTTAGATCCTTTTCAGTGTTCAACATACATAATCATATCATCTTTGAATAATAATAACAGTTTTGTTCCTGCCATTTTAAACATTATAGCTTTTATTTCCTTTTCTCATTTTACAGCATTAGGTAGACCCACCCAGTAAAATAATGTTGAACAGAACTGGTGACTGTGGACATCCTTGTTTTTCCCTGATGAGAAATGGAACTTTTTCAATATTTCACCATGGTGTTTACTGTGCTTTTCTTTTGGTAGATATACTTTATCAAAGTCATTGTATTCTATTATTAGTTTGCTTAGAGTGTTCATCTTGATTACATGTTGAATTTCACCAAACACTTAAAGTGCATTTATTGAGATGATCATAAGATTTTTCCCTCTATTAATATATGAATGGGTTGAATTAAATGGACAAGTTTCTATGTTTAAGCCAACTTTATATTCCTAAAATAAACACAGTTTGGTCATGAGTAATCTATGTCCTAATAATTTGTTTAGGATTATGTGTGTCCCCATGAGTGACACTAGCCTATACTTTTATTTCATGTACTCTCTTTGACTTTGGTATCAAGGTTATGCTAGCTTCATACAATGAGCTGAGATGTAAAACCGCTTCTATTCTCTAGAGCTTCAAGGCTGTGAGTAATGTAGGGCCAGGCTCTCCTGTGATCAGCTGTTTCTGAATTGCCTTTCTCTTTGAAGATTGGACTTTACTTAAAAGGTAGAGACAGAAGGGGCAGCTCCAGGTTGCCATCCCTTCAAACTTTGTGAGGTGCCCATCTTCCCTGCAAGATACCTCTAATGATGCTGTCACTCTGAAAGCTACCTGCTCCTGTTTCTATGCTGATATCAATCTCCTCTACACAGAAAGTTAAAAGTCACGGCTCTGTTAACTTGCCTAGATGATTTTGATCTGTCCTGTATGGTCACGAATGGCTGACCAACCCTGGAGCTGTGTACAATTATGACCATAGCTTCACTTATTGAGTTCTTTTATCTAATAATAATAGGATTTACTATAAAACTCACATTTATAGAGTATGTACTGTTAGCCATTTTTGTGTGCTAGATTCTGTACATGTATGACCTCATCAGGTCCTCAAAAAGGAAGTCAGAGTTTTCTCAAAATTGAGAATCTCTGACCCCAGTAAAAAGCAGATTGGGGGTTTGAGTTCTAAGTTCAAAACACTTGCTCTTTTCTCAGAGTAAAAGCTCCTGAAGTGTTGAGTACAGAACTGATGCTGTATATGATGACTTCAGTTATAATCTGATGTTTTTATAAGATTTAATTTAAATTTTAAAAATATATAAAATTGTTTGACTTAAAAGGCTTTGTTCTCCTCTTGAAGGAAGGGTTTCCCAATATGTGAAACACAGACCACATACTGCAGATGAAGCGTTGCCCCAGATGGTATTCCAGGCGAAATAATTGATATTAAAAACAAACATCTAAAAGTAGTAACATGCTTATCTTATAGTGCTACAGAAAAGTATAACTAGAACACTAAACCTTTTGGGGACAGTTTGTGGAGAGACAGAGAAAAAAACTTATGCCACAGGCCTCATGGCAAAATGTCACAACATCCCCTGAAAACACCCCTATCCTTCCAAGTTATTCAGAGGTGGGGAGGGAGCAGCCACAAATCTCTTTATTTCTTCTGCAAAATCCTCCACTGGCCTGACAGTCACAGATCACACTCAGAATCCCCCAACTGCCCGATTCCAGCCTTACACCCCTATTAATATATACAATGAGAGCCAAGTTACATCTCTGAGCTCGCATTTTTATCTTAACACCCCAAAAATCAGTTCTGAAGAAAAGACCCTGCTCAGAATCCATCCCGCTTAAGGAATAATAAATGCAATTATTTCTCCCTCTTAATACAGGTTTAAAGATATTTCCTGACCCAAAAGGACTGAAAATCTATGGTTCAAATAAAAAGACTAAACGTAAGGTATCCCAATTTGCTACAAAATATGTGAGAAGTCCCTAGGCTTTAGAGTTGGATGAAAGGATTAGAATGTAGGTAGAAGAGGGAAAGGGAGCAGTGTAACTGGCTAAGGCCAAACGACTTGGGTCCTACCTATTCTGTCTGCTTATAGGCCATGGCATGAAATAGCCATTGGTTTCGATCCTGCCTCTGACATGCACTGTGTGATGGTGGGAAAGGTATCTATATCCTTTGGGTCTGTTTCTCCGTTTCTAAAATAGGAATTAAAATATTTACACTAAAGGATTGCTGTGGTGAAATAAGTGAGGTAGCATATGGATACATATGGTGTTTGCCATGGGGGATATTACACTGGTGGGGCAGACAAGTCACATAAACAGAAGAGCAGTTGAAGTGCAAAGGAGGAACACAGGGAAAGAACCTAGAAGAAAAGTGATGAATGAGGTGGCCACAAAGCAGGAGGAAAACAAGCAGAGGAGACTCGTGAGGGTAAAAGAGGTCAACTGGACTTCCCACACCCACTGATCACTGGGTTCACATACTTGGTTCTGTTGATATAAGGCTGAGTGACATTTATGCCTTACACTTAAAACTAAAATAACCAGATTGGCAGTGTTGTGTTTATTCAAGAAGTATTTATTGAGAGCCTAGTCTGTTCCTTAGCCCCTTTGTATATGGGAAGGCTTTAGCGAATTAGCCAATGCAGCCCCTGGGGGCTGATCTGAGAAAATAGCAGTGACTAAGGTTCATTATAAATATAAATGTGGGCAGTACACTGGTACTAGATGATTCTGGCAAGAGTGTGGGTAAAGGGCACAAGCTCCCTGTGCCAGAGATTCCCAAGATCACCCTCAGGCTTGATGATCTGTTAGAAGGACTCACAGGACTCAGAAGCTATTACATTCATGGTTTGGTTTATTACAGTGAAAGGATACAGATTAGAATCAGCAAAGGGAAAAGGTGTATGGGATGGAGTCCAGGAGAAACCAGGTGCAAGATTCCTTTCCCAGGGGTCCCTTCCCAGTAGAGTTGCATGGGGACATGTTTGTATATTCTCCCAGCAATGGTGTGGGACAATACATGTGAAATGTTGCCAACCAGGGACGGTCATCTGAGCCTTGGTCTCCATTTTTTTGCGAGGAGTCAGTCACATAGTCATGCAGAGTTCATGTGACTGATCTCAGTTACTCAGACCATATCCCCCCAGAGCAAAACCAGACATTCATCATAAATCACATTGTTAGGATAAACTTATTTGATCCTGCTGGTACAGCATGGCCCAAGGTCTCAAAGATGCAAAAACTCTTATCAGGCAAAATATTTGAAGGGCTCAGAAGTTATCTCTCAGGAGCCATCCAAGGGCCAATCCCGGAGGCAGGCTTTTCTTTGGTATGTGCAGGATTTGAGCAACCCAGGCCCACTGAGGTAACCCTTTCCTGCACATCCCCCTCAAAGAGAACAGAAGTTTGCAAAGAGATATTTCCTATGATCTCTTGTTTATAATGTATTATTTCCAATAACCAAATGCTGGTTTAATAATGGTATAGGGAGGAAAAATATCTTTTTTCTCTACCCTTTGAAGTTCTTGGCTGGGGCTGCTGTAACAAAAGACAGATAACAAGAGAAAAGCATATTAATTTGTTTTATATGAGTTTTACAAGACCCGAAGAAGTGGTTAAACCTGAGCGTTTTATGCTAGATTTGATGAAGAGTGGAAAGTCCTGGAAAAATGTGATAAGATAAAAAAGAATGTGAGCTGAGTGTAATAAACTAGGGGAAACATCAAGGCCTGTCTGTTCAGATTCTTGTCAGTGTCCCTGTGTCTTTGGAGATAAGGATGCTCCTTTCCTCTGGGTAGAGGGAGGGCACCTCTCACATGAGGGTCTTATGACCTGTTTCAGAGAAAGGTCAGAAAATCCTGCCTGTACTTGCCGTTTCTTAAATTCCTTCAGCTGGAAATATTCAACATGTCAAGGTGCCATATTTTGGAGTAGCATGTCCTGAACTTCATCATCCTCTAAACTTGATTATCTAGTGTCATCATCACTCAGACAAAACCTCCCAATCAACCAAGCCAAACCAAACCAAACCAAACCCAAAACCAAAGACAAAAAACAATCTTGTCTGAGCCCCTGCTGGGAATCAAGCTCCTTGCTCTGGGCTTGGCAGGCTCTGAGGACATAGGAATGATTGATTCAGGCAGGATATAAGTCTTCAAAGAGCTCAGAGTTAATGAGTAGAGAACTATCCAGAAGATAATGATGATAGAACAAGTATGATGAGAGCCATGGCAGGGGAGGGCCAAGGGATGCTCAGTATACAGAGGAGAGCCCTGTAACCCAGGTGGTCAGGAATGGCTTCTCCCAGGGGATGATGTGAGTGCTCTAGGTACTGCTTCACTGTAAGTACATTTCAATCTCTCTGTTACTACCCTTATTAAAAAAAAAACTCACTGTTCTATTATCCTCATTTTATAGGTCAAGTAATGGAAGATAAGAGAAGATAAGTATCTTGTTCAAGGTCAAATCACTAGTCCCCAGTGCAGCTAGTTTTCAACCCAGGACTCTTAGAACCCCTATGTACTTCTCATTATAACCATCTATTTGCTTTTAATATTGTCTTCTGTCTTAATTCACATTCACCATACATATGTTTCTTTGCTCTGCTTGTCCCATAAATTCTTTCTCTTTAATTCATCAGGAGTTTGTTTATTTATTTATTTTTACAGCTTTAGTGCCAAACCACCAAAATATTTTTCAAACTGGCTGTACAATTTTGCATTCTCACCAGCGGTGTATGAGGGTTGCTTCACATCCTCATTAACTCTTGGGATGGTCAGTCTTTTTAATTTTAGCTATTCTAAAAGGAGTGCGTGGCATCTCCTTGGGGTTTGAATTTGCATTTCAACATGTTGAGCCTATTTTCATGTGCTAAGTTTTCATCCACATTTATTCTTGTCTGTTCACATTTTTTGTACATGTTTTATTGGGTTGTCTTTTTTTTTTTTGGCTGCATTGGTCTTCATTGCTGGGTGCAGACTTTCTCTAGTTGTGATGAGCGGGGGCTACTCTTCATTGCGGTGCGTGGGCTTCTCATTGCGGTGGCTTCTCTTGTTGTGGAGCATGGGCTCTAGGTGTGTGGGCTTCAGTAGTTGTAGCACACAGGCTCAGTAGTTGTGGTGCACGGGCTCTAGGGCACACGGGCTTCAGTAGTTGTGGCACATGGGCTCTAGAGTGCAGGCTCAGTAGTTGTGGGCACACGGGCTTAGTTGCTCCACAGCATGTGGGATCTTCCTGAACCAGGGATCGAACCCGTGTACCCTGCCTTGGCAGGAGGATTCTTAACCACTGTGCCACCAGGGAAGTCCCTGGGTTGTCTTCTTTTTTGGGGGGATCTACTATTTATTTTTATTTTTACTTGGTATTCTGAAATTTTACAGTAATATGCCTTTGTCTAAGTCGTTATTCATTTGTGTTGGATACACATGGTCTTCATTTCTAAGGCACATTCTTGCATTATTTCTTTGATAATTTTCTCTGCCTTTTCCTCTGTTCTCAGTATCTAAGTATCTGGAAAGTTTTAAAATCTAATTCTAGATCACCTTTATTAAGACTTAAAAAAATTGTTTCACTCCTTTTGTCTGTTTATTCAACTTTCTGGAAGATTTGCTCAACTTTTTTTTTCAAGTCTTCCACTGAATGTTTCATATTAGCTACCTGATTTCCAGGAGATTTTTTGGAAATCTATATTTTTCACTTCAATAAAAAAATTTAAAAAACAAAAAAAAAACTACTTTTAGGGAATTCCCTGGTGGTGCAGTGGTTAGGACTCCACGCTTCCACTGCAGGGGGCATGGGTTCCATCCCTGGTTGGGGAACTAAGATCCTGCAAGCCTCACAGTGTGGCCAAAAAAAAAATGTACTTTTCTACTTTTTCTTAATTAATGGGTGATTAAAATATAAACATACACTTAATCCAATTAAGGTCTCTTTACTGAGTTCTGAAAATAATATTATGGCAATTTCCTACAAAAGCTTGGAAATTCATTTTTTTCCCTTCTCAGTGGAAGAGATTACAGAGCACTGAAGTTGTGTGTTGCCCATAGACTTACAAACCCTGGAGTCCCCTAGCCTTGACAATAACCTTTTGTAAAGGACAAAAGATGGCCCATGGGAGCAGAAATTCTTAGGTTGTATCAACTTTGAAGTGTTTTCAATGAGCTGAAAGCCAGGGAAAACTGGCTGATGTTTGCTCTTTCCCCCCAAGTCACCTGATGACTGTCTTTGATTCAGAAAAATAGGTGAAGAGGCACTCAAAGGATGACAGAAAATGCAGGGAATGAGGGAATGTAGGGAGTTGCTTTTGGTTTTTTATTTCTTATGGAAGAAGATAAATCCCTGACATCTGGTCAGTTTACACTCAAGTTTATGCATTAAAGGTGTTTGGAAATCTTTTTATTGCTCAGGTTTTGGATCACAGACCTTTGTCAGGAACTGTGTGGCTGGGTCAGAAGTCATGCTGAAGACTGGTGTCAGCCCCCCTCAGCCAGGGCTCCTTAGAGAAAAGATACTTATCTAGGCCCCAGGTAAGGCTTATAGTTGCACAAATTGGTCTATGTCATAGGGACAAAGGCCTCAGGATGACCAGAGACCACCAGATGTGTCTGCTGGGAATCATGAGGCTGAGAATCTTGTGATGAATGCCCCAAAGAGGCACCAGCCCCTCCAGGCTGCTCAGCTCAGGTCGGTCAGGGTCTTGGGCACCTGGAATTGCAGGACAAGCATTTGCAGCAGTTGCGGGTAAGCAGCCTCCCCCTCCTGCACGAAACATTTTGCTCTGGGGTCCTGATAAAAACCATTGCTTCAGTTAAACAATTATTTATTTACTTTAAAATTGCGGTTAAAGATACATAACACAAATTTTACCGTTTAAACCATTTTTAAGTGTACAGTTCTGTGGCAATAAGTACATTTACATTTCTGTGAATGATCACTATCATCCATCTCCAAAACTCTTCATTTTGCAAAACTGAAACCCTGTACGCATTACACATGACCTCCCCATTTCCCCCTCTGTCTCTCTTTCACTCCTGATATTGGTAATTTGTCTCCTCTTTGATTTTTGTTTGTTTGTGTTTTTGGTCCGTCTGGCTAGAGTTTTATCAGTTTCATTGATCTTTCCAAGGAATTAGTTTAGTTTCATTGACATTTTTCCTCTTATTATTCTGTTTTCTTGATTTCTTTTCTGTATTATTTCCTTCCTTCAGCTTGGCTTAATTTTGTTTGTCTTTTTCTAATTTCATGAGGTGGAAGCTTAGATCATTGATAGGAGGACTTGATGGAGTTCAGGACATGCTGCTCCCAAATAAGGCACCTTGGCCTATTGAAAACTTTAAGCTGAAGGAAGTGGAGAAAACAGCAGAAGCAGGGAGGTCACTCTGACCTTCCTCCTGCCCTCTCCCCGAAACAGTTCATACACCCTCATGTGAGAAGTGCCCTCTGTATACCCAGAGGAAAGGAGCATTCTTATCTCTGAAGACAAAGGAACCCTAATAAGAATCTGAACAAACAGGCCTTGCTAACTTTCCCCCAGTTTAATACACTTATCACATGCTCTCTGACCCTATAATATTTATCTATGACTGTCTAGGCTTCATCAAACCTAGAATAAAACTACTCAGGTCTGTTTCCTCAGGTCTTCACTTCCTTATGAAGGTTCCCGTGTCATGTAAAATTTATATTAAATGAATTTACATACTTTTCTCCTGTTAATCTTTGTCATTTTACTTTTCAGACCCAGCCAAGGACCCTAAGAGGGTCAAGGGAAAATTTTTCCTCTCCTATAAACTTCTTTTCTAACATAAGTATTTAATCATAATTTTTCCTCTAAGCACTGCTTTTGGTGCATATCACAAACCCTGTTTCATTGTGTTTTCAGTGTCACTTAATTAAAAATATTTTCTAACTTGCTTTGTGACTTACTCTTTGATAAACCCATGGGTTATTTACAAATGTCTTTCATTTTCAGACATTTGGAAATTTTCCAGATATTTTTCTGTCATTGATTTCTAGTTTAGTTGCATTACAGCCAGAGAACATACTGTGCATTATTTCAATTCTTTTAAATTTGTTAAGATTTTGTTATGACTCAGAATTTGGTCATATGGACATTGGTTTTCCTTCTTCCACTTATAAGGATCTTTGTGGTTACACAGGGGCCATCCAGATAATCCAGGATAATCTCCCCAGCTCAAGATTCTTAACTTATACAGACTGAAAGAAAGGAGATAGAAAAAGATATTCCATGCAAATGGAAACCAAAAGAAAGCTGGAGTAGCAATTCTAATATCAGACAAAATAGACTTTAAAATAAAGACTATTAGAAGAGACAAAGAAGGACACTACATAATGATCAAGGGATTGATCCAAGAAGACGATATAACAATTGTAAATATTTATGCACCCAACATAGGAAGACCTCAATACATAAGGCAAAAACTAACAGCCATAAAAGGGGAAATCAACAGTAACACATTCATAGTAGGGGACTTTAACACCCCACTTTCAGCAATGGACAGATCATCCAAAATGAAAATAAATAAGGAAACACAAGCTTTAAATGATACATTAAACAAGATGGACTTATTGATAATTATAGGACACTCCATCCAAAAACAACAGAATACACATTTTTCTCAAGTGCTCATGGAACATTCTCCAGGATAGATCATATCTTAGGTCAGAAATCAAGCCTTGGTAAATTTAAGAAAATTGAAATTGTATCAAGTATCTTTTCCGACCACAACACCATGAGACTAGATATCAATTACAGGAAAAGATCTGTAAAAAATACAAACACATGGAGGCTAAACAATACACTACTTAATAAGGAAGTGATCACTGAAGAAATCAAAGAGGAAATAAAAAATACCTAGAAACAAATGACAATGGAGACACAACGACCCAAAACCTATGGGATGCAGCAAAAGCAGTTCTAAGAGGGAAGTTTATAGCAATACAAGCCCACCTTAAGAAGCAGGAAACATCTCGAATAAACAACCTAACCTTGCACCTCAAGCAATTAGAGAAAGAAGAACAAAAAAAACCCCCAAAGTTAGCAGAAGGAAAGAAATCAGATCAGAAATAAATGAAAAAGAAATGAAAGAAACAGTAGCAAAGATCAATAAAACTAAAAGCTGGTTCTTTGAGAAGATAAACAAAATAGATAAACCATTAGCCAGACTCATCAAGAAAAAAAGGGAGAAGACTGAAATCAACAGAATTATAAATGAAAAAGGTGAGGTAACAACTGACACTGCAGAAATACAAATGATCATGAGAGATTACTACAAGCAACTCTGCCACTAAAATGGACAATCTGGAAGAAATGGACAAATTCTTAGAAATGCACAACCTGCCAAGACTGAATCAGGAAGAAATAGAAAATATGAACAGACCAATCACAAGCACTGAAATTGAAACTGTGATTAAAAATCTTCCAACAAACAAAAGCCCAGGACCAGATGGCTTCACAGGCGAATTCTATCAAACATTTAGAGAAGAGCTAACACCTATCCTTCTCAAACACTTCCAAAATATAGCAGAGAGAGGAACACTCCCAAATTCCTTCTACGAGACGACCATCACCTTGATACCAAAAGCAGAGAAGGATGTCACAAAGAAAGAAAACTACAGGCCATCACTGATGAACATAGATGCAAAAATCCTCAACAAAATACTAGCAAACAGAATCCAACAGCACATTAAAAGGATCATACACCATGATCAAGTGGGGTTTATTCCAGGAATGCAAGGATTCTTCAATATTCGCAAATCTATCAATGTGATAAACCATATTAACAAATTGAAGGAGAATAACCATATGATCATCTCAATAGATGCAGAGAAAGCTTTTGACAAAATTCAACACCCATGTATAATAAAAACCCTGCAGAAAGTGGGCATAGAGGGAACTTTCCTCAACATAATAAAGGCCATATATGACAAGCTCACAGCCAACATCATCCTCAATGGTGAAAAACTGAAAGCATTTCCACTAAGATCAGGAAAAAGAAAAGGTTGCCCACTCTCACCACTCTTATTCAACATAGTTTTGGAAGTTTTAGCCACAGCAATCAGAGAAGAAAAGGAAATAAAAGGAATCCAAATTGGAAAAGAAGAAGTAAAGCTGTCACTCTTTGCAGATGACATGATACTATACATAGAGAATCCTAAAGCTGCTACCAGAAAACTACTAGAGCTAATCAATGAATTTGGAAAAGTAGCAGGATACAAAATCAATACACAGAAATCTCTGGCATTCCTATATGCTAATGATGAAAAATCTGAAAGTGAAATCAAGAAAACACTCCCATTTACCATTGCAACAAAAAGAATAAAATCTCTAGGAATAAACCTACCTAAGGAGACAAAAGACCTGTATGCAGAAAATTATAAGACACTGATGAAAGAAATTAAAGATGATACAAATAGATGGAGAGATACACCGTGTTCTTGGATTGGAAGAATCAACATTGTGAAAATGACTCTACTACCCAAAGCAATCTATAGATTCAAAGCAATCCCTATCAAACTACCACTGGCATTTTTCACAGAACTAGAACAAAAAATTTCACAATTTGTATGGAAACACAGAAGACCCCGAATAGCCAAAGCAATCTTGAGAACGAAAAACAGAGCTGGAGGAATCAGGCTTCCTGACTTCAGACAATACTACAAATCTACAGTAATCAAGACAGTATGGTACTGGCACCAAAACAGAAAGATAGATCAGTGGAACAGGATAGAAAGCCCAGAGATAAACCCACGCACATATGGACACCTTATCTTTGATAAAGGTGGCAGGAATATACAGTGGAGAAAGGACAGCCTCTTCAATAAGTGGTGCTGGGAAAACTGGACAGGTACATGTAAAAGTATGAGATTAGATCACTCCCTAACACCATACACAAAAATAAGCTCAAAGTGGATTAAAGATCTAAATGTAAGGTCAGAAACTATCAGACTCTTAGAGGAAAACATAGACAGAATACTCTATGACATAAATCACAGCAAGATCCTTTTTGACCCACCTCCTAGAGAAATGGAAATAAAAACAAAAATAAACAAATGGGACCTAATGAAATTTAAAACCTTTTGCGCAGCAAAGGAAACCATAAACAAGACCAAAAGACAACCCGCAGAATGGGAGAAAATATTTGCAAATGAAGCAACTGACAAAGGATTAATCTCCAAAATTTACAAGCAACACATGCAGGTCAATAACAAAAAAGCAAACAACCAAATCCAAAAATGGGCAGAAAATCTACATAGACATTTCTCCAAAGAAGATATACAGACTGCCAACAAACACATGAAAGAATGCTCAACATCATTAATCATTAGAGAAATGCAAATCAAAACTACAATGAGATATCATCTCACACCAGTCAGAATGGCCATCATCAAAAAATCTAGAAACAATAAATGCTGGAGAGGGTGTGGAGAAAAGGGAACACTCTTGCACTGCTGGTGGGAATGTGAATTGGTTCAGCCACTATGGAGAACAGTATGGAGGTTCCTTAAAAAACTACAAATAGAACTACCATATGACCCAGCAATCCCACTACTGGGCATATACCCTGAGAAAACCAAAATTCAAAAAGAGTCATGTACCAAAATGTTCATTGCAGCTCTATTTACAATAGCCCAGAGATGGAAACAACCTAAGTGCCCATCATCAGATGAATGGATAAAGAAGATGTGGCACATATATACAATGGAATATTACTCAGCCATAAAAACAAACGAAATTGAGCTATTTGTAATGAGGTGGATAGACCTAGAGTCTGTCATACAGAGTGAAGTAAGTCAGAAAGAGAAAGACAAATACTGTATGCTAACACATATATATGGAATTTAAGGAAAAAAATGTCATGAAGAACCTAGGGGTAAGACAGGAATAAAGACACAGACCGACTGGAGATCGGACTTGAGGATATGGGGAGGCGGAAGGGTGAGCTGTGACAGGCCGAGAGAGAGGCATGGACATATATACACTAACAAACGTAAGGTAGATAGCTAGTGGGAAGCAGCCGCATGGCACAGGGATATCGGCTTGATGCTTTGTGACAGCCTGGAGGAGTGGGATAGGGCGGGTGGGAGGGAGGGAGATGCAAGAGGGAAGCGATATGGGAACATATGTATATGTATAACTGATTCACTTTGTTATAAAGCAGAAACTAACACATCATTGTAAAGCAATCATACCCCAATAAAGATGTTAAAAAAAATATTCTTAACTTAATCACATCCTCCAAGTCCCTTTTGGCTTGTAAGGTGACACAGTCATAGGTTCTGGGGATTAGAACGTGGACATCTTTGCGGGGGTCATTATTCTGTGTATCACACCTCCTTTCCCGCCCCCAAGCCCTTTTGGTGACTGTCACTGTCCCCAAATGTGTCCATAGATGTGGACAGATAGGGCTTATCTCTAAGAGTAGCAAGGTCCCCATCCCACAAGGGAATAAAATCCAGCAACAGTCGATGGCCTTAAGAATAATAGTGGCCTTTGTCACCTTCTGAGATGGCCCACACTCTGTCTGTGGAGTGTGTTTCTCTCTAAATAAATCCACTTCTTACCTAAAAGTAATAATAATAATAATAGCGACAATGTTGATCATAACAGGTACTGTTTGCACTAGGCTTGCCATGTGCCAGTGCTTTGCATGAGTTATACTTGCCACTGTCTCCATTTTACAAGTGAGAGTCTGAGGCCCAGCAAGATTCTATGATTTGTGCAGTGTCACGCAGATGGGAAGTAGTGGAGGAGCCAGGGTTAGAACTCCAGCTTTCTCCACAGCCTGTGCCCCTAAGCCACTGCCTCCAGTTATGACCATGACCCCCAGAGGTCAGGGGAGACCTCCTTAGAATGGATCGTTTATGGACCTAGAATTGTAGGATGGATTTTAGGGTTTGCTAGTGGCCAGATCACTACCTTTTATGAACCTACAGAGAGGCTGTTTGACTCCACCTCTCTCTGTGTCTGACTCTCTGATTCTGTCTCTTCTCCTTCCCTCCCTCTCTTTCTCTGTCTCTCTCTTACACATACACACAGAGCATGGTATCTTATACTTGTGGCTTAATCTACATAATTTAGGGGTTATGCATCTACATAACTCAGGGGATGATGACCCTCAGTACACGTGGGGCATGCCTTACCCAAAGCTCCACATTCCTGTCCAGGATAATCTCCTCAGCTCAAGATTCTAGGCCATTAAAGTGCCTAGTTGTTGAGAGTGAGCAGGAGGCAGCCTGGGAGAGTGAAAGTCTCCTGTGGGCATCTGGGGGGAGGTGGGCAGCAGACCATGAATGGTGCAGGTGTCTGGACAAGGACTTCCGGACACCTCAACACGTGTGTTTCCAAACCTCCCCTCGCCTGCCACCAGGCCTCCCCTTCCACCCAGGGGCCTCTTTAGCCCCCTCCCCCAGCCCTATTCACAGGGCCTGTTACACCCTCACCCCATTTGTGTCCTCTCACCCAGCACCCAGTGCTGCCTCAGAGGATCCCTTCAGGACCCTGCCAGCTCCCTGCAAGGGCAGAGGTGTCTTCAGGACACCTCGCTCCTGCCCACAAACAGGGGTCTCTCAAAAAGTCCCTGTGAGGGAGGAACTGAAAATCTCTCCAGGATCCAGATGAAATCCAGACCCAGACCAGGAGTCCAGGGCAGTTCCCGCAGGGATGGGGGGAAAGGGAGAGGGTCTCTGAGAGCAGGAGTGGGCTCAGTGTCCCGCAGGAGATAGGATGACAGAGTGCAGGGCTGGGTCTGTGAAGACAGGGAAGAGACCCTGGGAGGGGCTGGGGCAGCATAAGTGCCAGGACTGCCCCAGCTGCTGTCCTCGTGGGCGTTGGCACCTGCTCTAGCTGGATGACAGAGCCAGTTAAGTGCCTTCTCTGGGCCTGCGTGTCCTCATCGCTGACAGGGGTGACAGGGTTTCCTTCCAAGGGGCTTAGTGAGGATTAAGTAGGATGGCACTTAAGAGGTGCTTGGGATCTGCCATAAAAAAGAAGGAAATCCTGGGCTTCCCTGGTGGCAGAGTGGTTGAGAGTCCACCTGCCGATGCAGGGGACACGGGTTTGTGCCCCAGTCTGGGAAGATCCCACATGCCGTGGAGCGGCTGGGCCCGTGAGCCATGGCCACTGAGCCTGCACGTCCGGAGCCTGTGCTCCACAACAGGAGAGGCCACAGCAGTGAGAGGCCCAAGCACCGCAAAAAAACAAAAACAAAAACAAAAAGAAGGAAATCCTGCCATTTGCAACAAAATGGATGGCCCTGGAGTGCATTATGCTAAGTGAAATAAGTCAGGGAAAGGTAAAGAATGAATAATCTCACTTATAGGTGGAATCTAAAAAACCAAACTCATAGAAACAGAGCACAGATTGGTGGTTGCCAGAGGCAGGGCGGTGTGGTGGGGGTTGGGGAATGGGTGAAGGGGCTCAAAAAGTACAAAATTCCAGTCATAAGGTAAATAAACCCTGGGAATCTAGTGTACACACACACACACACACACACAAGCACAAAAAGAAAACCATAAGGCACTGCAGTATGTGGTTACGAGGATGGAACTCTGGATCCACATGGCCTTGGTTCAAATCCTGGCTCCATGATTTCCCAGCTGTGTGACCTCTGGTAGGTTTCTAAACCTCTCTGTTTCCCAGGTGCCTCATTTGTAAAATGGAGAAAACAAAACTACCTACGTCAATAGGTTGTTGTGAGAGTATTATGTGAGTTAATATTTGTAAAGAATTTCGAACAGTTCCTGGAATATAATAAAAATTTAATAAGTGCTTGCTAATGAAACAATTTTAAAGCATTGAATTAGGAGTGCAGCCCACAGAAGTTCAAGAAGGGACACAGGGGAAGAAGACATAAAGGTCACCTCACATGTAAAGTGGAGGTGATATCAGCACTACCCTCCAAAGTTTATTGCGCCTATTTTGTTACATCTTTCTTAATGTGTTCATTTCGAGAAAGCCCTAGCCTTAGTCCTAGGGCTAAGCCTCCATCCCTTAGCAGGGGGCCTGTCTCCTCCACTCTGGATGGCACTCCAGGGCCTCATTCTGGACCCCGTGAAGGTCACTCCAGGAGGCCTGACTTCCTGGAGACAGTTAGGATCTGAGGATTCCTGTCCTCCCACTGTCAGTCTGGATAAGCTTCTCATTGTATCTTCATCCAAGTCCTAAAGGTAACTGGCAGCCCACTGCATTTGTGAATAAATGAATGACACTCAAAGGAATGGCTCACCCTCTCCCAGGCTCCTGAGCCAGCCCTCCCCAAGCCCCACCTCTGAGATTGCCCTGTGAGTGGTGTGGAGACAGACCTGCCGTGAACAAAGCCCAGTCCCCATTCCTTCCACAGGAATCGGGCACTAGCCTCTTGGGGTCGGACACTTTTCTCTGCAACACACTTGTTCCACCTGCTGTTCTCTGTTAATAGCGTGTCCTGTAGAAAGCACTCCCCCTTGCCCCTGCAGGTACACACATGTCCCACTCATTTTGTATCATATCTAGTGGATGCTGTGTGTATAACATGAATCCCAGTCATTAATTTTACTCTGCAAGCTACTGGCTATAAATGGTCATTTAGTCCCCCTCCACATACACCCCCGCCACCCTCTCTAATAGTTTTCTGGTATCATCCTTGTGCACACAGCTATGTGCACATGTGTGAGTGTTCCTTTAGCACACAATCTTAGAAGTGGAACTGCTGAGTCAAAGGGGTCAGTCAACAACAACCTGAGTACCTACTCTGTGCCAGACACTGCTCAAGGCGTTGGGGAGACTCAAGGAACTAGAAAGCCACATGTTCCTGCTTTGGTGGAGCTGACATTCCAGTGGAGGATAGTTCCAGTTTTTATTTTGATAGATGCTGCCACACTTGTCCAATTACTGACATCCTCGGCCTACTTCTGGGGCGGGAACTTTAAGGCAGGTGGGTGTACTCCTTTGCCTTTGCTCTCTGCAAGACCTTCCGGGTCAGGGCCTGGGATGGTCCATTTGGGGACGTGGGTGTGGAGTGGGGGGAGACAGGGATGGAAGGGTCCAGGGAGTGGCAGGAGGCTGAGGAAGGAACGGTTCACAGGGCATTTGCATCGAAGCCTCCTTGATCACACCACTAGGGGGCCTACGGGAGGTAGGGATAAGGAGTCGGTAATAGACCTGTCCTCTCAGGTTATACCCCTGCGTGAGGCACAGATGGAACAGTCAGTTCTGGGAGGTACCCCTGGGTAGGTGGCATCTATTTTGGAACAAACCACTGCGTGGGTTGGAGGGGACACTAGGGGCCGCTTAATTGTTTCCGTACAAGCTCCTGATGGAGGCAGGAATGTCAGAACCTTGACCGTTCGCAGCCCCCACCCATCCTCCCGATTCCTATCCGAGTCCCAGGCAGGCACCTTCTATTGGACTGAGGTCTCCGCATTGCCCAGGTTTCTTTCGCAGCTTCTCGGTCTCCACCCTACAATTCCTTTACCTTTGAATCAGTGGCTTGAGCGTGCAGGAGCAAGCGACTGGACCCACGCAGAAGTGAGCGGGTCTCAAGGTTCGTTTTGGGATCTGATTGGTCACCACGAGTTTTTACCAATCCTGAGCTTTTTCTGTGCGCACAGGGGCATTACCCCCGCTCCAGGCGCGCGCCGAACTCCAATTGGCCGCTGATTTGGCGCAGGCGCGATGGAGTCTTGGTCAGAGTTTTGGGATGTGGAGGCGGGGCTTTCGGGATGGAGAATCCGTTCGAATCCTGTGTCCGTGACTCAGTCGGTTCACTTGTCAAAGGTGCTGAAGATTCTCCTGTAGCAGAATTGAAAACTATACCTCTTAGTGCAGCGGTGATGGGGGCCGACCTTGTGTGAGCAGCTGCAGTCTCTTGTTCCCCGTTTGCCCCTAAACTCAGTCACAAGCCCAGCAAGCGCTTCTACCTCCTTGCATTCATTCATTCATTCATTCTCTCTATTGCTAGAACTGCATCGTCGGATTTGAGATTTAGGGAAATTTCACAAAAGTTACTTTATTAAGCAGAAATCCTGCCCTGGTGGAAGGCCCATGATCCCTGGACCGCAGAGCAGGGCTCCTCAGACAAACCCAGTTTCCAGCAGTTGGTGCTTTTGTGATGAAATATTTTCCCATGTGGGTTTTCTTTTTGCTGTTAATTCCAGAAATACTTTATGCCTGGAACCAGGTTTATCTTGAAACCGTACTGCAATCTAGTTTTAAAACACAGCAGAAATGTTTATCTAAAGGCAACAACAAACACCTGTGTTTGCAGCATATATTTCAAACATTTTCTCCTGTGATGCATAGAAAAGTGGGGAAAGCTACATAGTCAAAAAGTAAAAATGTGAAAGTATGGGAGGAAAAGCAAACCCTAAAAGTGAATACAAGCATACACAAATGAACCTCTTTTTTTAAAAAATTGAAGTATAGTTGATTTACAATGTTGTGTGAATTTCTGCTGTACAACAAAGTAATTCAGTTATACATATATATACATTATTTTTTAAAATATTATTTTCCATTTTGGTTTATCATAGGGTACTGAATATGGTTCCCTGTGCTATGCAGTAGGACCTTGTTGTTGATCCGTTCTATATATTATACCTTATATCTGCTAACCCCAGCCTCCCATTCCATCCCTCCCCCAACCCCCTCCCTCCTGGCAACCACAAGTGTGTTCTCTATGTCTGTGAGTCTGTTTCTGTTTTGTAGATAGGTTCATTTGTGTCATATTTTAGGTTCCACATATAAGTGATACCATATGGTATTTGTCTTTCTCTTTCTGACTTACTTCACTTACTATGATAATCTCTAGCTGCATCTATGTTGCTGCAAATGGCATTATTTTGTTCTCTTTTATGGCTGAGTAGTATTCCATTGTGTGTATATATACCACATCTTCTTTATCCATTCACTGTTGATGGACATTTAGGTTGTTTCCAGGTCTTGGCTATTGTGAATAGTGCTGCTATGAACATAGGGGTGCATGTATCTTTTCGAATTATAGTTTTGTCTGGATATATGCCCAGGAGTGGGATTGCTAGATCATAGGATAATTCTATTTTTAGTTTTCTGAGGAACCTCCATACTGTTTTCCATAGTGGCTGTACCAATTTACATTCCCACCAACACTGAAGGAGGGTAAATGAACCTCACTCTTGATCAAATTGAAAACCCACAGAGAAAAGTGTTCTTCCAGATAACTGTCTCTGGCTGTGTCAGTAGGGCTCCAGTATTCAATTCAATAAGTCTTCAGTTTCAATTCAATCTTTACTTTTTGTCAGGATTTCTGAATGATTCCTGTTTGTTTTAATCAGGATACTGTCATTTATCTGAAACCAATTTCTCCAAGACAAAGGCAGACTGCATAAACAGCCTGTTTAAATCAGTTACTTGTCTGGAATATCCTCAGAATACAAGATTCAGAACTGGGTAAGTAGATGGCTGGAGTAGTCTCACTTTCCTCCCAGGACCCTTCACCATTTCTCCAGCCCCTGGAGTAGCCCAGGTCACTCTAGCTGCCGAGGGCCATAACCCAGCGTGGTGCTTGTCATTAACCCTTTCTTAGAATACCACTCTGATCTTTCTCTGTCTTTCCATGTCAAAGTGACTGCTGAGAAGCCACGATTTGTGGCTGCCTCTACTTATGACAGTCTGCCCTCCACTGGCCCCAACATAGCTCTGAAGTCCCTGCAATTATACTCCTCTTCTGGAAAAAGCATAGAAATAGGACTGTTTACATTGCTATTAGCAGCTATTAATAGTCTTTTTGATCCAAATTAATGAGTCATTTAGCACTTGTCTATGGGGATGTGACCCACAGGGATAATGAAGAATGGGTCACTTTTGGTGGGCAGGGGAGTTTAATGGGGGAGAAGGTCCTGGAGGTTTGCTGGGGACCCAGGTCACCGTGAGAGTTCACATGATTAATGGAGAAGGAGGAGGATGCCCAAAGGGAAAAGTGAAGACCCTGAAGGAACATAACACATTTTACAACGTTACTGAGAAGTGTTCCCTTCCATTTATATTCTTTAGTGTAGCTCCCTTTCTACACGGGCCTCCATGTGTTTCCAAGGAAAGGAACTCAGAAAACAACAGTTTTGCTTGAGATGAAGTAAGAACATCAATTAACCTCACACAGCTGTTTATAAAGAACTGATTCTTTATTCCATCCAGGAGTTTGTGCTTGTAACACTCCTATACTGTCTGTGAAATCTCTATTAAAGTACAATTTTCAAACATGACGCTGATACAAGTATAGAATGAACACATATGTCACATGTTGTATTCTCCCAAGACAGTTGGGGGCAAGACATTTATTAAGGACCAACACCTGTGACAGAAGGATACAGAAGTGGAAGTGGGCAGAGGGAGAAGTCGAACTGTGATTGAGAACCTGACAAAGCCTTGGCCAGCCAATCCAGGAGGGAACCCTGGAGTGTCTTAGTCTGCTGGGACTGCTACAACAAATTACCATAGACCAGGGGTCTTCAGCAACAATATTTATTTCTCACAGTTCTGGAGGCTGGAAGTCTAAGATCAGGGTGCCAGAACGACTGGGTTCTGGTGAAAGCCCTCTTCTGGGTCGCAGGCTGCCGACTTCTCATTGTATCCTCACCTGGCAGAAAGAGAACCAGCCAGATGTCTGGCCTCTTTTACAAGAGCACTAATTCCACTTGAGGATTCCACATTCATGACCCATTTACCTCCCACAGGCTCACTTCCAAATACCATCACATTGAGATTAGGGTTTCAATACATGAATATGGGTGGGGGGACACAAACATTCAATCCATTGCAGTAAGTAATGCTCATCAGAGTGTCTTGTGTTGGGTGGAGCTGGCTGGCCTTCATCCCTCCTGTCTCCCTCAGTCACTGCTTGGGAAGGCTGTCCTGGGAAGGCTATAACCCAGGTGGTTCTCTGAAGCTGAGGCAGATGCCAAAGGAGCTTGAAGCGGGCCTGGGGGGCTCACGTTTGTGTCTGCACAGCCCACCCCCTGTATCACATGGATCTACTTCTCCACATATGATCAGGTGCTCCTCTTCCAAAGTTCTGGTGGGCCTCTTTTCCTGAGGGGTAACTTAGAAGAGGGAGATTAGTGGGATGAACCATAGCCCCTGCCATTGCAACTGGTCGTAGACAACTATACTAGGAAGGGAAATATCCAGATGTCTTAAGGACTGTTGGACATAGGGTCTGAGTTGACATTGATATCTGGAAACTTTGTGTCATCATGGCCTCACTGTTAGAGTGGGGGGTGTATAAGGACCAGGTAATAAATGGAGTCCTGTCCCAAGACCAGTTCACAGTGACACTTGGTCTAGTTTACGGTGGGGGCACTGAGTCCACGGTCCCAACCCATGGTCATTTTGCCAGACTGTGAACGTATAATCAGGATTGACATGATGGGCAGTTGGTGCAACTCATATATTCGTTCCTTGGGCTGTAGGGTAGGAGCTATTATAGTAGGGAAGACTAAGTGGAAACCTCTGGAACTGCCTGTATTCATTTCCTGGGGCTGCTGTAACAAAGTACCACAAACTGGGTGGCTTAAATAATAGGAATTTATCATCTCACGGTTCTGAAATCTAGAAGTCCGAAATCAAGGTGTTGGCAGGGAAGGTTCCTTCTGAGGCTGAGGGAGAATCTCTCTGTGCATCTTCCTAGCTCCTGGTGGTTTGCTGGAAATCTTTGGCATTCTTTGGCTTCTGCTGCATCACCCTGATCTCTGCTTTCATCTTCTCATGGCATTCTACCTTTGTGTGTGTGTGTGTGTGTGTGTGTGTGTGTGTGTGTGTGTGTCTCCAAATTTCCCCTTTTCATAAGGACACCAGTCATATTGGATTAGGGGCCCACCCTACTCTGGGATGACCTCATCTTAACTAATTACATCTGCAACAATCCTATTTCCACATAAGGTCACATTCTGAGGTACTGAGGGTTAGGACTTCAACATATGAATTTTAGGTGGGCACAGTTCAACCCATAACACTACCCTTCACTCATCAAAGGTAGTAAATCCACCTGCCTGCCGATGCAGGGAACGTGGGTACGTGCCCCGGTCCGGGAAGATCCCACATGCCGCGGAGCGGCTGGGCCCGTGAGCCATGGCCACTGAGCCTGCGCGTCTGGAGCCTGTGCTCCACAACGGGAGAGGCCACAGCAGTGAGAGGCCCATGTACCGCAAAAAAAAAAAAAAAAAAAAGCAAAAGCAATATTACATCCTTGTGGGTATGGCTGAGATTAGTGCCACCTTTAAGGATCTAAAGGATGTAGGAATGGTGATCCTCATCGTTTATCCATCTAATTTGCCAGTCTGGCTCCTGCAGAAACTGGCTGGATTCTAAAGGTTTACAGTGGACTGCTCCAAGCTCAAGCAAATAACAGCAGTCCCAGTGGCAGTGGCAGCCAGACACGATATCATTGCTAGAGAAGATTAACATGGCCTCAGGTACATGGTATGTGACCCTTGATTTGTTGAATGCATCCTTTTCTATCCCTGTCAGAAAATAAGATAAAAAACAGTTTATAATCACATAGGATGGGCAAAAATATTAATTTACAGTTTTGTCCCAAAACTCTTCTAACTCTCCTGCCTTCTGTCGTAATTAGTACAAAATAATCAGGACTGTCTGGCCACTTCACAGAACATCATATTGATTCATTACATCAGTTATCATGTAAGAGATGGCCAGTACACTGGACAACCAGAAAACATGTGCTCCAGAGGGTGGGAGATGAACACTGTGAAAATTCCGGAATCTGTCACATGCTTAAAAATGTTAGGAGTTCAGTGGTCCAGAGTTCAGTTCCAGAACATCCCTTCCGAAATAAAAGATGAATTATTGCATCTTGCATCTCCTGCCACAGAGGAAGGATAGTGCCTGGTGGGCCTCTTCAGATTTTGCAGGCAGGGTATTTGACACCTGGGTTATTGCTTTGGCCCACATGCCAGATGACATAGAAGGCTGCTGCATTTGATTGGAACCCAGAGCAGGAAAGGACCCTGTATCAGGTTCAGGGTGCAGTTCAAGGAGCTCTAGTGCTTGGGACATATGATCTGGCAGACATTAAGCTGTTGGAAATATCAGTGGTGGGAAAAGATGGTGGAGAATTTATAGCAAGCCTCAGTGGGAGAATCCCAACTCAGACTCCTGGGGCTCTGGAGCAAGTACATGACAGCTTCAGTGGAGACTTACACATTAAAAATATGGCCCTGGAAATCCTGACACATGCTACAACATGGATGAATCTTGAGGACGTTATGCTAAGTGAAATAAGAGAGTCACAAAAAGAAAAATACTGCATGATTCTGCTTATATAAAGTAGAACAGGACCTACAGTGTTTCAGACTCCTGTCCAAGTGTTGCTGTTGCTAACAAATCCCATTGAAATATGCAGCCCCACGCCCATACTCACAATAGGATGTACACTTCCAGGGGAAGACCTTGGCAGACTTTTTTTTCTGAGAATTGGTTTTGTTAGAAGTTTGATGGGAGTAAGGTGGAAAGAATAAGGTTTCTAACATCTGAGAGGTGTTCCTGATGGAAACCAGTAAAGCTGGCAAGGGAGGCTCTGACACATAAAGACAAATGTTTCTGGTTTCCCAATGTTGTGGAGTTGCCCCTATACAGAGTTTACCTCCATGAACTTCAACTTGCCTGTCACAAAATTTTTCCATAGACGTTTGCCCTCATTTGGATCTGGTCTATAAATACCCAGTCTCACCAGATTCGCTAGCTTCATAATGCACCTTCTGTATAAATAGTCAGTTGACCCTTGAACAACAGGAGTTTGAACTGCCTGGGTCCATCTAAATGCAATTTTTTTTGGACAAATAAGTATTACCGTAATACAGGGACCACGGATGCGGGCCCGCAGATGCAGGACTATGCAGATTTTCAGCTGTGCTTGGGGTGGTCAGAGCCTCTAACTCTCCAAGTTGTTCAAGGGTCAACTGACTATTTATA